>NC_081356.1:134171921-134255366 GCF_030684315.1 Stegostoma tigrinum
TTTCCCATGACAAGATCCTGCAGTTCAACTGGACCTCAGATATGCCCCTCCAGTGCACAGCACACTCTGTGAGGATCCGTGCCATTAGCGGTGAGAGTGAAATCCTGTTTTCTGGCGTCAAAGCTTGGAGTGACTGGAGTCCTGCCTTAACAATTGAAGGTGAGTCCCTTGTTACCTTGCTGAAATATTGAAACAGTATGACTGGATCTCATCCACATGTTCAAACAAAAACTTCACTGACAAAGGTAGGTTCACTGAGTGATGTGATGTCAATCTGCATGGCGTTAAGCCATGCTGTGCATTCAGGCATATAACTTGCCATTAGCAATATGAACTCATGTAATACACAGTAAATTGTATGACTTTTTTCAAGTAACCCTGAGGGTATTTGTATCATATTTTAGTTCCCTTTGGTGCCGTCTGAGAGTTTTCATACAATCATAGAATCACGACTGTGTGGAAGCAGGCCAATTGGCCCATTAGGTCCACACCAACCGCCTAAAGAGTGTCTCAGCCAGACCCATCCCCCATACGCTATCTCTAACCATGCACTTCCCGTGGCCAGTCTACCTAGCCTGCATATCTTTTGGGCTTCGAGAGGAAACTAGAGAATATGCAAACTCCACGCAGATGGTTGCCCGAGACTGGAATTGAACCTGGATTCCTGGCACTGTGAGGCAGCTGTGCTAGCCACTGTGCCACCCAATGTCTAGGCCACTCGCCTGTCAGAGTTGCACTCCCTGTAACTTGGAGCGATGCAGCAAACAGTTTTGATTGGCCCATAAGTACGATTTTCTGTCATTCAGCGCAAAACTGGGACAAAACAGTAAATTAATTTGAGTGTTTGTCTGCATTGATGACAGGCTACATACACATTTGTAATTCTGGACTTGCAGATTACAAGGCACAAATCAGGAGTGTGATGGAATACTCCCCAATTGCCTGGATCCGTGCAGCTCCGGCAACATTCCAGGAGCTTGACACCACCCAGAAAAAGCAGCTCACTTGATTGGCACCGCATTCACTCCCTCCACTGCTGAGGCTCAGTTGCAGCTCAGTGTACCATCTATAAGATGCACTGCAGAAATTCACCAAAGTTTCTTAGACGGCACTGTTGAAACTGATGGCTTCTTCCATTCTAAGTACAAGGGGAGCAGATGTATAGGAATGCCATTGCCCACAAGTTCCCTTCTAAGTAACTTACAATCCTGACTTGGAAATAAATGGCCCCTCCTTAATCGTCGTTGGACCAAACTCCTGGAATTTCCTCTCTAGGTGCATCTTGTGTCTACCTACAGCTTATGGTCTTTAGTGGTTTGAGAAGGAAGCTCACCACTACCTTCTTGAGGGCAACTATGGATGGACAATAAATACTGGCCTGGCCAGTCATGCCCACATCCCAGGAGTGAATAAAAACAGGACTTTTCATCCTTCCTGTAGTTTCCAACATTCCACCTCTCGAGGACATACTTTTCCACACTCCATACCAAGACAATATGTAAGGGAAATGTTTTCTACCCAACTCAAACTGAAGTTATTTTGCTGCATCCAGTCACTACTCTTCCTGTTTGTCTCCCTTCTCAGCTACTATCTGTACATTCTCCCTCCAGATCTTGTTCCTATTTCCTCATTCTCTGTTCCTCACATATCAGTCGTCCTCACTCCTGCAATCTCTATACCTCAGCCCTTCACCCCCTCCTGCCTGTCCTGTCCTCCTCCTATCTTGTATTATTTCGCATTCTCCTGCCAGCCCCTCTCCCACTTTCCCTGACCGTGCCACCTTATCTTTCTTTCCTCCTCCTTCACTTTGTTCTTTCCCCAGCTCTTCCACTCATTTGGGTGCTGGGCATTGGCGAGCTGGAGAGTGGGCAAAAGATGGTGGGGGCAGATGATCTGAGATTAGATTTATCTAAGTGCTACCATCAAATTTTTTTTGGAAGAATTGATGAGCTCAACACAGCCCTTACTGGGTGTGTCTTCAGCTTGCAACTTGTAAAGTGTGTGGGCACATCACTGGGCCTCTCTAGTTCACTCTTGAACTGTGGTGTGAATGTTTGGTCAAGGTGAGGGTCAGCAGTGAACATCTTCCCTGACAGTAACTTTATTTCTGCATGTGATCTGCTTTCTGCTCACATCGAATTCTTTGCAACTTTGTTACATAGAACATAGGACAGTACAGGCCCTTCGACCCATGACGTTGTGTTGACCTATTATCCTACTAAGATCAATCTATCCTGCATACCGTACATTTTACAATCCTCCATGTGGCTATCCTGGCGTTGCTTAAATGTCTCTTAAAGTATCGTTAAATAAAGTTACGTCAAAGTCCTTTCGATCAGTTTATTAGGTGAAAGGTGTCATGTAAACCAAAGTTGATAAAAGCCTGTTGACCTGAAATGTCAACTTTGTTTTTACCCCTGTAAATGCCGCCAGAATTGAGTGCTTTGAGCGTTTGTTTTATTTGTAATAAGTATGTTTATTTTTCTTTTCCAGGGCTAGACACATTTAACCAAACGAAAGGTAAAATCTATCCTGTGGATGGTACTGTTCTAAAAGCAGGATCCAGCTTGACGTTTTGTTGTGTAGCTGGTCAAGGAAAAAGAATTGATAAATTGTATTTCAGTGACTTGAATGCAACAGTTATCGAATTAAGTGACAGGAGCCAGGCCATCAAGGTACAGAATGTCACCCCCTCGATAGAATCTGGAACAAACGTTATTTGCATTACAAACGTGCTTGTGTATGAAGGAGCAGTCATATACATTGGCTGTAAGTATTGTAATGACATGAATGGCAATTAACTTTGGTCTTGATTTCTGTGTTTGTGTGTATGCTGAATGTTGGAAATTTATGTCTGCCTGTTTGAGCTGGGTTGCCAGTATACCTTGATGTCCGCACACTGCAATGCCAGTGCAGTGCACATCATGCAAAACGATGTACATTCGACAAACTATACAATGCTTGTATACCAAAATGATCATGAATAACGTATGTGATGTAGATTGGTGGATGTGGTTGCCTTTGATCATCGGCATTGTTTTGATAGATGAGCAACATTTCAAGTGTGGTCAGCTTACTTTACTGGTTAATGGTGCTGGAGGGAGGAAGCTCAGTAATTCTTGCAATGATCACCTGTTTCATACTTCTCTCCTAATTACTGGTGGCTGTTGACCACATGTAGCAGTCATTGTTTGTAGTAGTTGTACATCGAGTGATGATGTTAGACTTAGAATCAAATTGTCATTGGAGGAGCCAACTATGGCTGTATCCACAGGCTTTCTGTAATACTGTAAGATAGGAGTGGAATTAGGCCATTTGGCCCATCAGTCTGCTCCACCATTTATCATGGCTGATATGTTTCTCAACCCCGTTCACCTGCCATTTTCCCGTAACTCTTGACCCCCTTGCTAATCAAGAGCCTATGTATCTAAAGACAGAATGAGTGCCTTTGAACTTGTGTTTTTAGATCCCCCTGATTTGCCAAGAAATCTCAGCTGTGAAACTCGTGACTTACAAACACTAAACTGTACTTTCGAACCAGGGAGGTCAACTTCATTAGTCTCAAAGCGTCGGACTAGATATAGTATCATCGACAGGTAAACTCCTTTCTGTGTCTATTTCACTTTTCCTTTGTGAATCTGTGTTCATCGTACTGCGTCAGATTGTGTGGCCCTTTATCAAACCAGTCTTCTTAGAATCACAGAATTACTACAGCACAGAAGGATGCCATGCCGACCATGTGTCTGCAGTAGCTTTCTGAATAATCATTTCTCCAGCCTTTTCCCGCAACCTTGCATATGTTCCTTTTCAAGTAACTATGGTCTTTGCAAAGCTTGATTGAGCCTGCTGCCAAAACAGTCTTGGGTTGTGCCTTCCAGATCCTAACTACCTGTTTTGTGAAAAAGCTTTTTCTCTTATCACTTTTTTCAATTTCTTTAAACCTGTGCCTTCCTCTTATATAACAAGGTGTAGAGCTGGATGAAAACAGGAGGCCAAGCAGCATCAAAGGAGCAGGAAAGCTAAGGTTTCAGGTCTAGACCCTTCTTCCCTGTCTGTGTGGAGTTTGCATATTCTCCCTGTGTCTGTGCGGGTTTCCGCTGGGTGCTCTGGTTTCCTCCCACTGTCCAAGTGGATTAGCCATGCTCAAGTGCCCATGGTGTTCAGGGATGTGTAAACTAGGTGGGTTATAGGCGGATGGGTATGGCTGGCATTCTCTGATGGTTGGGCCAAAGGATCTGTTTCCACACTGTCGGGATTCTGTGATCAATGATTACTTCCTAAAATACATCACACACAACTGGGTACAACACCCCACCTGGGGCTGTACCACTGTTTGAAACAAGTTCAGCATAACCTTCCTGCTCTTGGCCCATCTTGTGACCTTTGTCTGTGGATTGTAGAGCAGTTCCCATGCACAGTGGCTGTGAAGCTGATTGACAGATGAATGCACACCACTCTGGATGTGATTTGACTGTTACTTTCTCAGGTGAAAGGTCAGTAATTTCAATCTGTATTCTATAAACTGCTTGCTTTTCTTTGGTCAACCCTCTTGAGTCCACCCTCCCGAGACTTACTTTCTTTGGGAGCTGGGGGACTGCAACCAAATATAAGCTTTGAGCCACGACTGCCGAAGTGGTTAATTCTTTCGTCGCTCCAGGGCTTTTCTGGTCAACTTTGTGCATTATGTGAAGGAATGTTTTTTCCATTCAGACTAGCTGCTTGCCTTAAGTAGGTGCAGACAATTCCATAACACTGGTTCATACGAGAGCCGCTGGGGGCTTCTCTGAAAGTCAAGGCTATTGTTTCTCCTCAGGCAGTCATACCTAAAACATTTATTGGAGCAGAAAAGCTGACGTTTCGGGTCTCGACCCAAAACGTTGGCTTTCCTGCTCCTCTGATGCTGCTTGGCCTGCTGTGTTCATCCAGCTTCACACTGTTTTATCTCAGATTCTCCGGCATCGGCAGTTCCTACTGTCTCTAACACATTTATTTCCTGTTTAAGGGACCTGCAGTACAGAAATTGCCTACCTTAAATTCCCATGAGTTAAAAATTAGCAAACACCATCCTTTTATTATATGTAACATTACTTTAACTTCAATTCCCAGACATACAGCTTGCAAATCATTAGCTGTTAATAGAAGACAGTGTAAAAACCAAGAGCTGTGCAACGGCGACCACACACTGTCTCCAATATTTCTCATTCATTAGGTCATCCAAGATCACCTCACCATGTGAAGAAGCTTCAAAGATCCACCCGCATTACTGGTGCAGTTTTCCAATTTCAAATGGCAATGATATATATAATCTTTCAGTACATGGTAAAAACCCACTGGGAGAAGCTCAGTCGCATATAACAGTGGATGTGACCCATGTGTGTAAGTATATCATTTATAATAAAGATTGTCATAAACCTTCTGCGTTGTCTTTGCCTTCGATTTATTCCAGCAGGTGTCTGTTGGAATATTTTAAATTTGCTTCAAGACAAGGCAATTGACCTCCCATTGTTTGTGACACTGCCCATTCTTCATGTATTGAACTAGACATAGTCAACAGGCCATTCACACACATGCGTACAAATGCAGCTTATCATATGGAGGGAATAAGGCCTCTCTTGATCTTCATTTCCAACTTCTGTCGTGACATCAATCGCCTCAACATCTCCACTCCTCTCACTTACTCCAACCTTTCCCCCATGGAATGTGCAGCCCTTTTCTCTCTCCGCTCCAACCCGAACCTCACCATCAGACTTGCAGACAGGGGAGGCATGGTAGTGGTATGGCGCACTGACCTTACCATCGCCATGGCCAGGTGTCAACTCTCTGAAACCACCTCCTCAATCATGACCCCACACCTGACCACCAAACCATATTTCTCAACCTCCCACCCACAGTCTCCAACCTCACTGTTCCCCAACCCCACACCGTCCACTTCTATCTCCTTCACCAAATCCACAAACCTGACTCTCCCGGCCAACCCATTGTTTCTGCCTGCTCCAGCCCTGCTGAGCTTATCTCCACTTAGCTTGACTCTCTCTTCTTCCCCCTCTGGTCCAGGAACTCCCCACCTACATCTGGGATACCACCCACACCCTCCACCTCCTCCAAGACCTCAGCTTCATGATGGACATCCAGTCCTGATACACTTGTAACCCCCACGCTGATGGCCTAAAAGCTCTCCACTTCTTCCTCTCCCAATGCCCAATCAATTCCCATCCACTGACACCCTTATCTGTTTAACTGAACTCATCCTTACCCTTATCAACTTCTCCTTTAACTCCTCCCACTTTGTACAGACTAAGGGGATGGCCGTGGGAACCCGCATGGGCCCAAGCTGTGTCTGCCTCTTCTTGGGACAAGTGGAACAATCTCTCTTCCGCTGCCCCACTGGCATTATCCCCCATCTCTTCCTCCGCTAAATTGATGGCCGTACTGGCTCTGCCTCGTGCTCCCACGAGGAGCTTGAACAGTTCTTCATCTTTACCACCCCAACCTCAAGTTCACCTTGGACCATTTCTGATGCCTCTCTCTCCTTCCTGGACCCCTCTGTTTCCATCTCTGGTGACTGCCTCAAAACTGATAGCTATTTCAAGCTCACCGACTCCCACAGCTACCTAGTCTGTACCTTCTCTCACCACCTTCCTACAAGAATGCAATCTCCTACGCCCAATTCCTCCACATCTGCTCCCAAGTTGGGGCATTCCACTCCTTCACACCCCGGATGCCCTCCTATTTCAAGGACCGTAACTTCCTCCTTCCAGTGATAGAAAATGCCCTCAACCACATCTGTTGCATTTCCTGCACCTCTGTCCTTGGCCCCTCCCCCCATCAAAGACAGAATCCCCCTTGCCCTCTCATATCACCCCACTAAATTCCACATCCAATGTATTATTCACCGCTGCTTCCTCCACCTACAATTTGACCCCACAACCAAAGATATATTTCCCTCCCCACCCCTATCTGCCTCTCAGGGACCGTGTTCTGTGCAGCTCCCTCGTTTGCTCCACACTGCCCACTAACCCCACTGCCCCCAGTATTTTTCCCTGCAATTGCATGTAGTGCTGCACTTCCACCTCACCCCCATCCAAGGGACGAAACATGCCTTCCACATGAAATAAGGGTTCACCTGCACATTGGGAGCAGTTGGTGCAGTAGGCCAATGTGGCCTCCTTTTACATTGGTGAGGCCAAGTGGAGACTCTGACAATGTTTTGTGGTGCATCCACGCTCTGTACGCAACAAATGACAACATCTTCAGGTTGCGAACCACTTTAACTCCCCCTCCCAATCCCTGGGTGACATGTCCGTCCTGGACCACCTCCAGTGTTACAATGACGCCACCTGGAAGCTGGAGAAGCAGCACCTCATATTCCACCTCAGGAACCTACAGCCCAATGGCCGAAACATAGATTTCACCGATTTTAAAATCTCCCCATCCCTGCCCTCATCCCATGTCCAATTCTCCCTCTCCTCCCCACCTCCTTGATCTGCCACAACCTGTTCATCAACACTCCCACCTATTTGCCCCTCCCATCCCACTGACCAATCCCTACCACTCCCTACATATGCTCACCTATCACCATCCCACCTACCTTCCCCAGCCCCACCACCCTCTCTACTTATTTATCCACTCCCTTCCCCCTCCCCATTTCTGAAGAAGGGTTCTGACCTGAAATGTCAACCTTCCTGCTCCTCTGATGCTGCCTGGCCTACTGTGTTCCTTCAGCTCCACACTGTGTTATCTTTGACTCCAGCATCTGCAGTTCTTGCTATCTTTCTTGATTTATTACTTGTCCTTTTGACAAATTAGATAGAATTTTACATATGTGCAACAGTATGACTGAAAACCTATTGCAGCCCAATATTTGGATGTTTATTGAGCTTTCTGCGAAACACCTGAGTTCAGAAAGGTTTTCAGTTGAATGCAGGCAGACGTCTAGTAGCTTTCTATTTGGCCTGATTGGTGCCACTAGCAGAATGTCATGCAGATGTGATTTTCAGGTATCTGCAGTTCTTTTGGCTTTTTAAGTGCCATTAGCTTTATATTTGCTAATAGGTTTGTGTACAGAATCTTTCAGTTAAGTTGATGCCTTTTAATCTTTCTTCCAGTTCACCCTTATGCCCCTCACCAGCTGAGGGAAGAAGCCAAAATATTAACGAGTCTCAACGTATCGTGGTCAGATCAAATAGATTATACTGGGATCACACTGCTTTGTGAGATGGAGATAAGAGATCATTTGGGGAGTAGTAACATGTCAGTAAGTAATTACATCAAAAACATTAACTTTTCTAATCTCGTTTCTTCTTATTTCTGCTGAAGCCACTAACTTGTCTGAGGCCGACTTGCTGACCTGTAAATAGCACTACCCAGATTTAACTGAATCAGCCTCAGGATGGGATGGGTCTTCAATCTTTATTTTTTTTTCATTTTACTTCTCTATTTGGTTGTGTTAAAGGGCCTTTCTCAGGAGGGTAGCTGGTGACGAGGTCAGTGTTGCTACCACACTTTTCACTTTATACATTAATGATCTAGATGAAGGAACTGTGGGCACTCTGGCTAGGTTTGCAGGCGATACAAAGATAGGTAGAGGGACAGGTAGTATTGAGGATGCAGGGAGGCTGCAGAAGGATTTGGACAGTTAAGAGCGTGGGCAAAGAAGTGGCAGATGGAGTACAACGTGGGAAAATGTGAGGTCATGTACTTTGGTAAGAAGAATAGAAGCATGGTCTATTTTTTCAATGGGGAGATAATCCAGAAGTCTGAAGTGCAAAGAGACTTGGGAGTTCGAGTTCAGGATTCTATCAAGGTAAACTTGCAGGCTGAGCTAGTAGTTGGGAAGATAAATGCAACTTTGGCATTTATTTTGAGAGGACTTGAATATAATAAGAGCAGGGATGTACCTCTGAGGCTTTATAAGGGTCTGGTGAGGCCACGTTTGGAGTATTGTGCACAGTTTTGGGCCCCATATCTCAGGAAAGATGTACTGGCCCTGGAGCGGGTTCAGAGGAGGTTCACGAGAAAGGTCCCAGGAATGAAAAGCTTAACATATGAGGAACATTTGAGGACTCTGGGTCTATACTTAACGGCATTTAGAAGACCGAAGTGGGGGATCTAATTTAAAGTTAGAGTATCCAGAATGGCCTGAACAGGGTGGATGTTGGGAAGATGTTTCCATTGGTAGGAGAAACTAGGACCCGAGAGCACAGCCTTAGAGTAAAGGGAAGACCTTTTAGAACAAAGGTTAGGGGAAACTTTTTTAGCTAGAACGTGGTGAATTTGTGGAATTCACTGCCACAGAAGGCTGTGGAGGCTAGGTCATTGAATAATATATTTAAGCCAGAGATAGATTCTTGATTAGGGTTACGGAGAGAAAGTAGGAGAATGGTTTGAGAAACTTAGCTATGACTGAATCGTGGAGCAGACTTGAGAGGGTAAATGGTCTAATTTATGCTCCTATATTCTTATGGTCTTGTCACTTTTTAATAAGTGGGGAGGTGATGGCCTTATGGTATTGTCGCTGGAATTTTAATCCAGAGATTTAGGTAACATTCTGGGGACCTAGGTTCAAATCCTGCCACGACAGATGATGGAATTGGAATTCAATAGACTATGTGGAGTTAAGAATCTAATGATGACCATGAATCTGTTGTTGATTGTCAGAAAAACACATCTGGTTCACTAATGCCCTTTAAGGAAGAAAGCTGCCGTCCTCACCTGGTCTAGTCTATATGTGACTCCACACCCAATGTGGTTGATTCTGAAATGCTGTCTGGGTAATGAGGGATGGGCAGTAAATGGTGCCTAGCGAGTGATGTCCTCATTCTCTGAATGATTTAAAAAAAAGAAATATTCCTCTATTTTCTAATTTAGTCCTACAATCTGCAATGCTGCACTCTTTATTTCTTCATTTTCTAATTTTGTTTCCCCAAGAACTTGTAACTGAAGAATCTGTACCTTTGTACCTCAGGTGGTAACGTAAGAGGCGATTTGTATATTTTTCACTGTACTCCTCTGATTGCATGTGACAATAAAGCTAATCCAATTCAATTCAATTCAATTCATTACAATAGTGACCAAATGATGTGATGCAAACCTGATTTTCCCAGTTGAAGAGCTCATAAATTGTGCAAGATGGTATTTCCAACACTGTGGAGGGTTTTGAGGATGTCTTTGAATGTAAGGAGTGAAGTGACAAAGGATGGTAGCATTGACGTAGAACAATGTCACGGTTCGTTTGTATTTATATAGTATTTATTGATGTATAGACCAAATTAGCTTAACGTCAATGGCAGGAAATAGGATCTTCAATCTTTCTTCAAAAAGATGTAATGGATAAACATGCAGAAATTTGAAATATACCATATCGTCATCTGTTGCAAATATTTTGACCTGTTGTGCACTGTACTCATGATCAGCCCATTGGTGTATACCAGAGTATACGTTCCCTTTAGTGACCTTCCATCCTCCTTTATTTAACCCCACCACTGTTTCATTCTATTTCGTTTGCAACTTTACCAACATGCTTGACCCAGAGAGGAGCTTCTAACCTCATACGTACACCATAACTGAAACTATGCATTTCTGCCTCTGTCTCACTGTCTGATTTTGCTCCAACTGAGCTCACCTGCTGCTTGAAACCTTTACTTGTTCTTTCATTTTCTCTAGACTTGGCTATTTGAATGCACTTCTGGCAGTATTCTACTCTCTGTAAACTCAAAGTCATCCAAAAGCTCTAATTCCCATGGGTTACCTTGGACTTTCAGTTCCATTATCACCCCTACAATTGCTGATCTTGGCTTCTGGTCAAGTAACATCTTGACTTTCACTGATAATGGGGAACTGCAGATGCTGGAGAATCCAAGATAATAAAATATGAGGCTGGATGAACACAGCAGGCCCAGCAGCATCTCAGGAGCACAAAAGCTGATGTTTCGGGCCTAGACCCTTCATCAGAGAGGGGGATGGGGAGAGGGAACTGGAATAAATAGGGAGAGAGGGGGAGGCGGACCGAAGATGGAGAGTAAAGAAGATAGGTGGAGAGGAGAGTATAGGTAGGGAGGGGATAGGTCAGTCCAGGGAAGACGGACAGGTCAAGGAGGTGGGATGAGGTTAGTAGGTAGGAAATGGAGGTGCGGCTTGGGGTGGGAGGAAGGGATGGGTGGGAGGCAGAGATAGGTTGGACTGGTTTTGGGATGCGGTGGGTGGAGGGGAACCAGCCCAGCTCTTCCCCTCCACCCACTGCATCCCGAAACCAGTCCAACCTGTCTCTGCCTCCCTAACCGGTTCTTCCTCTCACCCATCCCTTCCTCCCACCCCAAGCCGCACCCCCATCTACCTACTAACCTCATCCCACCTCCTTGACCTGTCCGTCTTCCCTGGACTGACCTATCCCCTCCCTACCTCCCCACCTATACTCTCTCCACCTATCTTCTTTACTCTCCATCTTCGGTGCGCCTCCCCCTCTCTCCCTATTTATTCTAGTTCCTTCTCCCCATCCCCCTCTCTGATGAAGGGTCTAGGCCTGAAACATCAGCTTTTGTGCTCCTGAGATGCTGCTTGGCCTGCTGTGTTCATCCAGCCTCACATTTTATTATCTTGACTTTCACTGTTGTTTTCCGATACCCCCATGGCCTCAGCTTCCTGTCACTCCATAAGTTTCCTCTGCTCCCACAACCTTCTGGGCTCCTCTAAACCTGGCACTAATTTCACTGGTGCCAGCATCGCTGACTACACACAGAGTCAGAGAGTCATACAACAGGGAAATCAGACTTTTTGGCCCAACCAATCCACATTGACCATGTTCTCGCACTAAACCCGTCCCACCTTCGGTTTTCTGTGCCCAATCTCTGGGCTTGACTTCCTATCTTTCTGTCTACTTCACCTTTCTTCTTTTAAAACACTTCATAAAGAAAATCTGCCTTTTTGGGTAAACTGTTGGTCATGATTTAATATCTCCTTGTGGTTCAAAATCATACTTTTCTTTATAATGTTTTATTACATTAAAGGCAGCATTTTAATACAGGTTGTTTGTCTAACTTTTAACTTGCTCTTAAATACGTATTTGCTACTCAACTACTCTTCTGGTAGTGAGTTTCACATTGTAGCTGCCCTAGTTAAAGAAATATCTTACATTCCCTCTAGTTATAGCCCCCAAGACCTTGACTGCAAATGGTATTATCTTCCTGTGGCTTTCGTAACCATAAAAATATCTCTCAGTTTACCTGGTCTCCAACACATCCCTCACCTTCCTGGACCTCTCGGTCTCCATCTCAGGTAACCAGCTAGAAACTGATGTCCATTTCAAGCCCACTGACTCCCACAGCTACCGAGAATACACCTCCTCCCACCCACCCCTCCTGCAAAAATTCCATCCCCTATTCCCAATTCCTCCGCCTCCACCGCATCTGCTCCCAGGATAAGGCATTCCACTCCCGCAAATCCCGGAAGTCCGCATTCTTCAAGGACCGCAACTTTCCCCCTGCAGTGGTCGAAAACGCCCTTGACCGCGTCTCCTGCATTTCCCGCCACACACCTCTCACACCGAGCCACCGCCACAACCGTCCCAAGAGGATCCCCCTCGTTCTCACATACCACCCCACCAACCTCCGAATACAACGCATCATCCTCCGACACTTCCGCCATCTACAATCCGACCCCACCACCCAAGACATTTTTCCATCCCCACCCTTGTCTGCCTTCCGGAGAGACTACTCTCTCTGTGACTCCCTTGTCCGCTCCACACTCCCCTGCGTCCGCAGGAAGTGCTACACTTGCCCCCACACCACCTCCCTCACACCTATCCCAGGCCCCAAGATGACTTTCCATATTAAGCAGAGGTTCACCTGCACATCTGCTAATGTGGTATTCTGTATCCATTGCACCCGGTGTGGCTGCCTCTACACTGGGGAAACCAAGCGGAGGGTTGGGCACGCTTTGCAGAACACCTCCACTCGGTTCACAATAAACAACTGCACCTCCCAGTCGCGAACCATTTTAACTCCCCCTCCCATTTTTTAGATGACATGCCCATCATGGGCCTCCTGCAGTACCATAATGATGCCACCTGAAGGTTTCAGGAACAGCAACTCATATTCTGCTTGGGAACCCTGCAGCCCAATGGTATCAAATGTAGACTTCACAAGCTTCAAAATCTCCCCTTCCCCCACTGCATCCCAAAACCAGCCCAGCTCTTCCCCATCCCTCTCCCCCCCCCCCCCCCCCCCACCCCCCCACTGCATCCCAAAACCGGCCCAGCCTGTCTCCGCCTCCCTGACCTGTTCTTCCTCTCACCTATCCCTTCCTCCCACCTCAAGTTGCTCCTCCATTTCCTACCTATTAGCCTCATCCTGCCTCCTTGACCTGTCTGTCTTCCCTGGACTGACCTATCCCCTCCCTACCTCCCCACCTATACTCTCCTCTCCATCTATCTCATTTTCTCTCCATCTTCGGACCGCCTCCTCCTCTCTCCCTATTTATTCCAGTTCCCTCTCCCCATCCCCTCTCTGATGAAGGGTCTAGGCCCGATACGTCAGCTTTTGTGCTCCTGAGATGCTGCTTGGCCTGCTGTGTTCATCCAGCTCCACACTTTGTTATCTTGGATTCTCCACCATCTGCAGTTCCCATTATCTCTGATCTCAGTTTACCCTGTAGTCTTCTCCTGAGAAGGACCTCTCTTGTTCAGTATTTCCTTTAGTCAGTCAGTTCTGGTACATTTGTTTTTAAACCTTTATTTTAGTAACTCTTTATTCATTTATTCATTCACGTGGTGAGGCAGCATTTATTGCCTGGGGGCAGTTAAGAGTCAAACATGTTGCTTAGGGTCTGGAATCACATGTAGGCCGGACCAGGTAAGGATAGCAGAGTTCTTCCCTAAAAGACATCGGTGAACTAGATGGGTTTCTCCTGACAATCAACAATGGATTTGCAGTCATCATTAGATTCTTGATTCCAGATATTTATTGAATTCAAATTCCACCGTCTGCCATTGCTGGGATTCCAACCTGGGTCTTTGAAATAACAGCCCAGCAATAATACCACTAGGCCATCACCTCCCAAAACTCTGGATTCTTTTTATAGTATGGAGACCTGATGTTTCAACTTGGGAATCTGTGGAATTCAGGCCTAAGACTTGCAAATGTTGTTAACCACGTAGATATTGGTTTCTCCCCCTGAGAAGAATTTCCCCATATTGCACAATTGGTCTCCCAATTACAGTGACAGGAGTAGGTCATTCAATCCTTCCAACCCATTCCGTATTCAACTATTCGTGCCTGATCGAACTTTTCAATGGCTTTGTTTACTCCATTTCTATAAACCTTTATGTCATGGTAATCAGAATTCTACCAATCTCTATCTTAAACATATGGAAATACTTCTACAGCCCTCCGTTGTGGAGAATTCCAAAGATTCACAAGCCTCAGGAAGCAGAAATTCTCCTCTGTTGACCTGAATGGTATTCCCTTATTTTAAAGCCGTGTCCCCTGCTTCTAGATTCTCCAGCCAGGGGAAACATTTTTAACTGCATTATCCTGTCTATCCTGTTCAACATTTTATAAGTTTCAATGGGATCACCTCTCATTCTTTGAAACTCTAGAGCTTACAGACCCAATGTTCCCGATCTGTCTTGTTATTGATGAGTAATTGGCGCAGTCCCTAATCTATAAATATTTTTGTATTGCAGTATAACTACTCTGTGATTGGAGGACTTAAGGATGCAAGACACATAGTAACATTAGACAATTTGAGACCTAATACAAGATATTCCATTCAGGCTCGTTATTCTGCTCAGCGTTTTTGGAAGTGGAGTAAATGGAGCAATTTGATCAATGTTGTAACTGAACAAGCTGGTGAGTAACCAAGAGGAGCGTAATCTAGTACAAAGACTGTGTTATGCAAGACCAGCTACTCTCCACGTGGTGAAAAGTTAATGTTGTGGATGCAGCACTTTATTTAATAAGGATTAAACCGAAACTTCATAAACTTGATGGTATGTAAAGTAAAACTCCCATTGCACTATCTCCATCATCATATCCTCATGACAGGAATGGCATGGATTAAATAGAGTAAAGCTCACTGTGTGCTGTCCCTTAATACACTCCCAGGATGGGTGCAGCGCAGGGATAGGTACAGAGTAAAGCCCACTTTATGCTGTTTCCATCAGACACCCTCAGGACAGGCGCAACACTGGATTCTGATAATGAGTAAAATGTCATCTATGCTCTCCCCATTAAACATATCCAGATTGGTACAGCACAGGGTTAGATATAGAATAGGTTTCTCTCTACACTGTTCCATTAAAATACTCCTAAGGATGGCAGAAAGACTGACCAAGTGGATGTGATTAGGAATATCATGTTTTAAGAAGCAGTGATATGTTCACAGTTGAAATTACTGTAATAATACACAAGGGACATTCTGGAAGTTTGCATCACCTCTGATGAAATGTCTGGTTTTGCACATTAAATGCAAATGTAGAGGTTTCATAGCACTCTGCCTAAACTGCTTTCTGTTTTATCTGTGTTGGTGGCGGTACTACGCAGCTTGAAGTCGTGTTTTTGCCGGTAAACTTATAAAAATCCAATCTGGGTTAAACTAAGTGACAAATTGGGAAGAGCACATTCTTGATTCCATAAAATACATTTGGGGTACCATGCAGTAACAAGATAATTCAGAGAGTGGTAAGGGTATGGAACGCCCTGCCTGCCACTGTAGTTAACTCAGCCACATTAGGGGCATTTAAACAGTCCTTGGATAAGCATATGAATGATGATGGGATAGTGTAGGGGAAGGGCTTAGATTAGTTCACAGATCGGCACAACACCGAGGGCCAAAGGGCCTGTTCTGCGATGCATTCTTCTATGCTCTATGTAATTCCATATTAGAAAGTTGACAGATGATGTATGTCAAATGTTTTTCCCTCTTATGCCCATATGTCTCTCAAATTCCTCTAATTACAGCTCCATCAACCAGCCTGAATGTCTGGAGAAAGATTATGCCAAACAGGACTGTGACTATTTACTGGAAGGTAAGAACTACAAATGGTAACATTGAGACATGAGGTGAAAGTCCTGGCAAAAATTCAAAATTTTAGGAAGGAGGCTAAGGCCTGGAGGAGGTCGCAGAGTACTAGGGGCAAGTTGTTTCTGTTCTATAGAAAAACTGAAGCATCTGGAATTGATTGCCTAGCAAATGGCAACAGCAGGTCAGGCAGTATCTGTGGAGAGATTTTTCAGTCGCTGACCTTTCATTGGACTCAATACTGAAGGTCATGGACCTGAAATGTTAACTCTGTTTCTCTCCTCAGATGCTGTATTCACCACACAAAACGGCCACTTGATACATCAAGTTCATGTTGACTTTCCAGTGAGCTTTCTAATCATTCCCTCACTGAATCCCTGTCTCCCTGCAAGTAAGATTCATTCAAATTGGCAACAAATTTCTTCTGAAAGAATTGATCCACTCTGCTCTTAGTGTCATTGTGGATAGCAAGTTCCTGATCATTACCACTTACTGCATGAGAAAAGGTTCAATCTTATAGGTCAAGAGGGTCAAACTGTGGAATTCCTTCCATAGAAGGCTTTGGGGGCTAGGTCACTGATTATATTCAAAAAGAAGAGACTGATAGATTTTTAGATATTAAAGGAATTAAGGGGTATATAGAGATAAAGTGACAATATGATGTTGAGGTAGAGGATCAGCCTTAATCATACTGAATCGCAGCATGAGCTCAAAAGGCCGAATGGCCTATTTCTGCTCCTGATTTCTACCTTTCTATGTGTCCTTTTGTCTGTTGCCCAAAATCTTAAATCTGTGTCCCAAACCAATAGGAAGAGATTATCTTTGTCTACGTCACGATCACATGCCTTAAAGTGGTATTGCTTCCCTGCTTTTGTACTCAATGTCTTCATTTATGATGAGTGAGGTGTCATACACTTTGCTAACCGCTCCTGCCACCTACAAAAATGACATGCATAACCAGGTCTCTTTGTTCTTGAAGAGATAATAACTACAACATATGCAGTTAGGAATAATAAAAGCTGAGGGATAGAAACAAAGAAAATGGATATAGGAGTACAAAGAAAATTACTCCTGTATCCATTTTCTCCAGTCTATCTATATTCTGCTGTAATCTCTGACAGCCCCCTTCACTACCTGCTACTCCACCAATCTTAGTGTCATCTGCAAACTTGCTGATCAGACCACCTACACCTTCCTCCAAATCATTTACATATATCACAAACAACAGTAGACCCAGCATAGATCCCTGTGGAACACCACTGGTCACAGGTCTCCAATTTGAGAAACTCCCTTCTACTACTACCCTCTGTCTCCTGTTGCCCAGCCAGTTTTTTTATCCATCTATCGAGCACACCCTGGACCCCATGTGACTTCACTTTCTCCATCAGCTTGCAATGGGGAACCTTATCAAATGCCTTAATGAAGTCCATGTGTATGACATCTATAGCCTTTCCCTCATCAATCAACTTTGTCACATCCTCAAAGAATTCTATTAATTTGGTAAGACATGACCTTCCCTGCATAAAACCATGTTGCCTATCACTGATAAGCCCATTTTCTTCCAAATGGGAATAGATCCTATCCCTCAGTATCTTCTCCAGTAGCTTCCCTCCCGCTGACGTCAGGTTCACCGTTCGATAATTACCTGGATTGTCCTTGCTGCCCTTCTTAAACAAGGGGACGACATTAGCAAGTCTCCAGTCCTCCGGGACCTCACCCGTGTCTAAGGATGCTGCAAAGATATCTGTTAAGGCCCTCGCTATTTCCTCTCTCACTTCCCTCAGTAACCTGGGATTTGATCCCATCCGGACTGGGGACTTGTCCACCTTAATGTCTTTTAGGATTCCCAACATTTCCTCTTTTCTTATGTCAACTTGTCCTAGACTAAGCAAACATCTATCCCTAACCTCAACATCCATCATGTCCCTCTCCTTGGTGAATACTGATGCAAAGTACTCATTAAGAATGTCACCCATTTTCTCTGACTCAGCACATAACTTCCCTTCTTTGTCCTTAAGTGGGCCAATCCTTTCTCTAGTTACCCTCTTGCTCTTTATATATGAATAAAAGGCTTTGGGATTTTCCTTAACCATGTTTGCCAGCTATATCTCATGTCGTCTCTTAGCCCTCTTAATGCCTTGTTTCAGATTCGCTCTACATTCCTGATATACTTGCAAAGCTTCATCTGTCTTCAGTCGCCTAGACCTCACATATGCTTCCTTTTTCCTCTTAGCTCGTCTCACGATTTCACCTGTAATCCATGGTTCCTTAATCTTGCCATTTCTATTCCTCATTTTCACAGGAACATGTCTCTCCTGCACACTAATCAACCTCTCCTTAAAAGCCTCCCACATATCAAATGTGGATTTACCTTCAAACAGTTTCTCCCAATCTACATTCCTCAGATCCTGCCGAATCTTGGTATAGTCGGCCTTCCCCCAGTTTAGAACTCTTCCTTTAGGACCACTCCCATCCTTGTCCATGAGTATTGTAAAACTTGCGGAATTGTGGTCGCTATTTGTACAAAATGTGGAGGAATGGGATCGTGGGAGATATAGCAGTTTGGATCGGAAATTGGCTTGCTGAAAGAAGACAGAGGGTGGTAGTTGATGGGAAATGTTCATCCTGGATACCAGTTACTAGTGGTGTACCGCAAGGGTTGGTGTTGGGTCCACTGCTGTTTATCATTTTTATAAATGACCTGGATGAGGGCGTAGAAGGATGGGTTAGTAAATTTCCAGACAACACTAAGGTTGGTAGAGTTGTGGATAGTGATGAAGGATGCTGTAGGTTGTAGAGAGACATGGATAAGCTGCAGAGCTGGGCTGAGAGGTGGCAAATGGAGTTTAATGCAGACAAGTGTGAGGTGATGCACTTTGGTAGGAGTAACCGAAAGGCAAAGTCCAGGGCTAATGGTAAGATTCTTAGTAGTGTAGATGAGCAGAGAGATCTCGGTGTCCATGTACACAGATCCTTGAAAGTTGCCACCCAGGTTGACAGGGCTGTTGAGAAGGCATACAGTGTTTTAGCTTTTATTAATAGAGGGATCGAGTTCCGGAACCAAGAGGTTATGCTGCAGCTGTACAAAACTTTGTGTTCATCATCTGACTACTATTCCCTTTAGTCATACTGACTCCATTATCTAGTTCCCTACAGGCTTTCGTTACTACCTGTTTTCTGTGCAATGTTTGGTTCCCATCCCCCTACCACATTAGTTTAAACCCTCCGCCACAGCATTAGCAAAAGCACCCCCAAGGACATTGGTTCCAGTCCACCTCAGGTGTCGACCATCCAATTTGTAGTAGTCCCACCTTCCCCTGAACCGATTCCAATGTCCCAAAAATCTGAACCCCTCCCTCCTACACCATCTCTCAAGCCACGCATTCATCCTGGCTATTCTTTCATTTCTGCACTGACTAGCACGTGGCACTGGTAGCAATCCTGAGATAACTACCTTTGAGGTCCTACTTTTTAACTTGGTTCCTAACTCCCTAAATTCTGCTTGTAGGACCTCATCCCATTTTCTGCCTATTTCGTTGGTGTCTATATTCACCACGACAACTGGCTGTTCACCCTCCCCCTTCAGAATGTTCTGCAGCCGATCGGAGACATCCCTGACCCGTGCACCTGGGAGGCAACATACCATTCGGGAGTACCGTTTTCAACCGCAGAACTGCCTATCTACTCCCCTTACAATTGAATCCCCAATGACTGTCGCCCTTCCACTCTTTTTCCCGCCCTTCTGTACAGCAGAGCCAGCCACGGTGCCATGAACCTGGCCACTGCTGCCTTCCCCTGGTGAGCCATCTCCCCCAACAGTATCCAAAATGGAATACCTGTTTTGGAGGGAGATGACCGCAGGGGACACCTGCACTGCCTTCCTGTTCTTCCTCCCTGCTCTTCCTCTGCCTTTTGGTCACCCATTCGCTATCTCCCTCAGCAATCCTAATCTGCGGTGTGACCAAATTGCTAAACGTGCTATCCACGAACCCCTCAGCAGCGCGTATGCTCCAAAGTGAATCCATCCGCAGCTCCAGAGCCATCATGCGGTCTAATGAGCTGCAGCTGGACACACTTCCTACACGCGAAGGAGTCAGGGACATCAGCCCTGTCCGTGAGCTCCCACATTGAGCAAGAGGAGCATAACACGGGTCGGTGAAATGCTCCATGATTCAACATGATCATTCTGATCCTCTATCTCAATGCCATATCCTGACTCTGTCTCCATTTCCCTCCACATGTTTAGCCAACAGAAATTTTATTTATTCAGTGTCTTCGCCTCCTGTGTTTGAGCATGGTGAACCTTGAGAATCCCCTGAGTGAAGAAACTTATCACCTCAGCCCAAAATGCCCTACCCTGTACCTGGAGACCATCACCCCTTGTCCTGGATCCATTGACTAGGAGAAACATGATGTTCATCCAGCCTGTCCAAACTTTACACATTGTAAAGAAATCCCCTTTCATTCTTCCAAACGCCAATAAATTCAGACCCAATCTCTCCCCATACAAGAAGCATACATTCCAGGAATCAATCTTGTGAATCTTCTCTGTGCTGTGCGCATAGCAGTATATTTTTCCCATTGAACATGGTGCTGCTGTTGGAACAGGAACAACTAAGCAACTTACTGAGAGACAAGTTGTATATGAAACTGAGGAATTGCCTATCAGCTAAACAGAACACTCCCTGTCCAGGAACCAAAACAATTTGACTAATAGTAAACAGCTTCAGTCTCCCTCTTTCTTTTAGCCACTTTCAGATGCTGAGGCGAACGGTCACATTTTATCCTACAATGTAACTTGGATGAAGATAGGAAGCAATTCGTCAACCACAGTTGAGATGTCAATGTCGAGCATAGCAATAGATCTCGATGAAGCTGCCTATGTAATTACAGTTATAGCACGAAATAGTGCTGGGACATCACCGCCTTCTGTGATTAGGATCCCTCCACACACTAACGGTGGGTACTAAGCAGTTATTCCTAGTTACTTTGTCCGATGGTTCTAATTTTGCACTGTCAGTAAGATCCCTCAGCACTTCTAATAAAATGATCTATCTGCTTCCGACTTCTGAAACCTAATAAGAGTGGTTGGATCTTTTCTTTAAGTGACCTAATACATTCACTCAGTCAAGTAAGACGCACCACTGTCTTCTCAGGTAACTAAGAATAGGCAATAAATTCAGACCCTGTCAATGAGGTCCACTGAATATGAATAAGATAACAGCTTTGTGCCTCCTCGTTTTATTTTTTAAAACGAAAATCAAGGAACTGTGGATGGTGGCAATTTGAAACAAAATCAGAAATTGCAGGAAAAATCTAGCAGCACCTGTGGAGAGAAAGCAAAGTTAACATTTTGGGTTGAATGACCCTTCTTCAGAACACAGAATTTTGTTTTCTGGGTAGAGGCTGAAGACAACTGTATGTTTAGCTTCAAGCCGTAGGTTACAGTTTTAGTTATTGAGCATTTATTTCGGTCTTGCCTTTTTGGGTAATTCCTGACCTGCTAAACAGAAGGAAACTGGCCAAATCACTGTTTCTGATGACTGTGCATTAAACTTGCGGTTGTTGACTTGCTTGCCAAGCTGGCTTGTTTTTGACCATTAAAGATGAAGTCTGTGGTGAGGCTGAGGTCTAGTAATTTAAGTATACATCCTTGCTGATTGAGCTGCTGGTCTGCATTGCTGTTTCCTCACCCCATTCTATTCACTCAACCCAAGAATTCCTCAATACCCTCGAACATAAAAATCAGTGACAGCGAGAGTATGGTATCCTTTGATATCACAGCTTTATTCACATCAATCATCATCCCACTCGCCAAAGAAACAGTGGCCACATTACGAGAGGAAACAGCAATGCAGACTAGCAGCTCTGTGAGCAAAGACGCATAATTAAATTACCAGACCTCTGCCTCACTTCACACTTCGTCTTTAATGGTCAAATATACAAACAGTTCAACGGTACACCAATGGCGTCACCCACCTCAAGACTCATCGTAGAAACAGTCATGCAAAGCCTAGAACACACCACTCTCCCTGGATTCAGCCCAATCTGTGGATCCGGTACGTATATGACACATTTGTCATTATTAAACGCAGCAAATTAGAAGAGACCCACCACCTCATTAACAGCATATTGGATTAAATTCACAAGGGAAGAAGAAAACAAAAATCAGCTTCTGTTTCTGGATGTTAAAATAGAGTGATTGACAAACAATGTTCTCATGGGAGAGAAGAAGGCTAAGAAGGGATTTAATAGAGACATATAAGATGATCAGAGGATTAGATAGGGTGGACAGTGAGAGTCTTTTTCTAAGGATGAGGACGTCAGCTCGTACGAGGTGGCAGAGCTACAAATTGAGGGGTGATAGATTTAAGACAGATTGGGGCCCATTGAGATGGATTGCCTCACTCCTGGTTTACCTTCATAGTGGAATGTATACGGGGTCGAGCTCAATGTGTTTATTAGTAGCATGCTTCATGGAGTGCCATGCTTCTAGGGATTCTTGTGCTTGTCTCTGCCTAGCCTGACCCAGGATCTTGGTGGTGTTGTCCCAGTTGAAGTGGTGATTCTCCTTGTCCATGTTGATTGAGATGAGTGAATATTGGTCGTGTCTTTTTGTAGCCAGTTGGTGTTCATGTAGTCTTGTTGTTAGTTTCCTTCCTGTTCACACTTCTGATGTAGTGTTTCTCGCAGTCTCTGCAGGGGATCTTGTAGATGACATTGGTCATGCTCATGGTGGGGAATGGGTCTTTAGTTTGGGTGAGCAGTTGTCACAGGGTTGACGTGCTACTCTGATGCCCAGCGGTCATAGGAGTCTTGTGGTGAGTTCTGACATGTTCCTGATGTAGGGTAGTGTGATGAGTGTGTCGGGGCATGTAGTACCTTTCCGATAGTGTTCCTTCCAGGAATCTTCTGACCCAGTTCTTTGGATATCCATTATCCTTGAACACTTGGAAGAGGTATCCTGCTTCCTCTTGGCGTAGTTCCATGTTTCTGTAGTGTGTTGTTACCCTTTGTTGATTGTTTGTTGATGCCCTACGACCGCTGGGCATCAGAGTGGCACTCAAGCCACGTCAGCCCTACAACAACTGCTTACCCGAACTAAAGTCCCACTCCCCGCCATGAACAGGACCAACTGATTCTACAAGATCCCCTGCAGAATGTGCGAGAAGCACTACATCAGACAAACAGGAAGGAAACTAACAACAAGACTACATGAACACCAACTGGCTACAAAAAGACACGACTAACACTCACTCATCTCAATCCACACGGACAAGGAGAACCACCAATTCAACTGGGACAACACCAAGGTTCTGGGACAGGCTAGGCAGAGACAAGCACGAGAATTCCTGGAAGCATGGCACTCCACAAAGCATGCTATTAACAAACACATTGAACTTGATGCCATATACATTCCACTGCGAAGTTAAACTGGAAGTGAGCAATCCATCTCAATGGATCCCAGAGTTTTAAAAACCGGGCGGGAAAACACACTGACGCTTCATCGGAGGCTGCACTGAGGATGTGACCAAGCAGGGTAATGAAATGTCTGCGAAACAAGAAACCGGCTCAGCGAGCCAACCAACCACAACACCCAGAGCCCGAGCTACAAATCTACTCCAAAACCTGAGGGCTTATACAAAATCCTCACTTTAAATGGTTATCCCCACAACGTCATCCATAGATGCCTATAAAACAGATAACAACAGGGGGACACAGTACAACATAACACACTGGCCACACTGCCCTACATCAAGAACAAATCGGATCTGAGAAGACTCCTAAGACCCCTAGGAATCACAGTGACCACAAGCCCACAGCCACTCTATGACAAACACTTAGAAGGATTAAAGACTCCATTTCCATAACATGCAGAATGAACGTGGGTTACAAAATACAATGCAATGTGACAAACATTACATCAAACAGACAGGAAGGAAACTAGCTGTCAGAATACATGAACATCAGCTAGCAGCAAAACAGCACGATGAACTCTCCTTAATATTGGTACATTCAGACATTGAAGGCCATCAATTTAACTGGGGTAAAGTAACTGTAGTAGCCAAATATAGACACGCAAGGGAATTCTAGAGGCATGGTTCTCCAGCCATACTGCAATCAACAAGCATATAGAATTGGTCCCCATGTACAAACCCATACAGATCAAAATTGGAAATAACAGTACTCACCATAATGGACCAGACAGTAGAAATTCCAAGCAGAGTAGAATAACCTTGCTTCATTGGAGGCTCCAGTGATGATGTCACCTAGCATGGGGTGACAAAATGTCTGAACAAAAACAAGCCAGCTCAGTGAGCAAGTTAAGAACTTCATCCGCAACCCGAGCTACAAATCTTTGCCAAAACTTTATGCGTTAACCTTGCAGATCAATGTCTCAGACTTGATAGTACTTCTTGAAGCAGTTACTTTTCAGAAGTGCTTCATTGGTTATGAAAAATGCTTTATAAGTTTTTCTTTTTAATCTTACACTGGCATGTGCAATGAATTCCACAACATGGATCTGAATCATACTGCCTCAATATCTTGCTCATTTACTTTCTCTTCCAGGCAACTATTCTCTAAATTTCTTCTTTCTTTCTAGATGAACACGTAGGCTACATCAAAACCAGTGGTACTGGAGACGGATTTAATGTGACTTGGCTGAGGCAGGAAGTTGAGAACTGTGGATACACTGTAGAGTGGTGCCAAAACTTGAGTAACTCTACTTGTAATGTGGACTGGCAGAAATTTCCTTCAAATGTTACAAGCGCCATAATAAAATCAGGTGATGTATTTGTCATCAAAAACTGTTTTGCTTCAGACTCCTTGGCATTCCTGTTCTTTTGGATTATTTTGTGCTTTGGATCTCTCTTCTGCTTTATATAGGCCTGCACCTTCTGAGTGCTTATCTGTCTGAATCCCCAGGGTTGTGTCTTCTCCCACTGTACTACTTTGCTTTACTATTTAAAATTTCTGATCTCTCACAACATTAAATTATGTTTAGGGAGGCGATACTACCCCTCCAGAAATTTCTAGAATAGAGACACATGATCACAGACCCTATTATGATTTCACTCCACAGTCCTAACTTTGTTATAATCCCAGATCAGATCACCCCATTAAATTGCAATCTAGTTAGGGATTAATTTTCAATTTAGACATTGGATGTGATCCAGAAGACTTAGTAAGAGAATAAATCCACAAAATTTTGAATAAGTAACAAGAATTTACAAGACAAGTTTTCACAATAGTACAGTCTATACAACACACACAACTTGTTTCTAATGCTCAGAGTTTTTCTAAATGTGAGTATTGTACTCTCATCGAATATCCCATGCACACATAGATTAGCAACTACAATCACGATAGATCCAATGGATTTATTAGTAATTCCTCCCTAATATCACTGACACCAAGGGTCATCAAATATCATTTAAAAGTTAAAATTCTTTTCTTCTGCTGATCTGGCCCCTCAGCACCCACTTCGAGCTTTTCTGTCACAGACTGCCATAATGACTGGTCCTGTTATAGTCAATCACACTACTTAAGCCACAGGCTAAAAGATTGGTGTAGGAAGAATGGATTTCAGGTTTTGAACACTGGCACCAGTACTAAATTAGAGAGGAACTGTTTCAGTAGAACAGACTTCATGTGAAGAGTGATGGGTCCAGGTCCTGACAAATTGGTTAACTAGAGTTGTAGAGAAGGCTTTAAAGTCATTAGATCGTTGGAATGTTTGGTAGGGTTAGATATATAGGCTTGCACAGCAAAAGAATATGTTGTTATTGCAAGGCAGCTACTTAGATAATGCTATCCTGAGTGGGACAGGAAGGACCAGAAAGTACAAGAATTCAAGAAAAAAAAAACAGCAACTAGAGTCAGGATAACAAAGTGTGGAGCTGGATGAACACAGCAGGCCAAGCAGCATCTCAGGAGCACAAAAAGATGCTGCTTGGCCTGCTGTGTTCCTCCAGCTCCACACTTTGTTATCTTGGATTCTCCAGCATCTGGAGTTCCCATTATCTCTGATACAAAGCAAGTAGAGTCAGTGTGGATTTGCTGTTTACTTGAAATAAGTGAAATAATAATGCAGATCCAAGTAAATGGATATGATCTTGTATCCATTACAGAGACATGGTTACACGGACATCAAAGCTGGGAACTGAACTTTCGAAGGATATGGCTTTTTGAAAAGGTCAGGCAGGAAGGGAAGAATGGTAGATCGTTTTGATCGTGAGAGTTGGATGTTGGCATGAAATGATCTTGAATTGGATAATGTAGAATCCATATGGCAGGAAGTAAGAAATACCAAGTTGAAAAATGGAATGATATGTATTATCCATAGCTCCCCCTTGAGAGTTTCTGATCTGTAGGCAGGGAATAAAGCAGGAGATAATGAGGGCATGTAAAAAAGGCATTATACTATTCATGGGTGATGTGAATCTTTCGTGTAGATTGGGAAAACTAAATTGGTAGAAAAAGTCTTCATAAAATATATTTAGGTTAGTTTCCTTTTTGGTCTGGTGATGTGTATTGAGCCAAGTTGAATATATGATCTCGGATTAAAAGACTCTCAAGAGAGCAGAGATCATAAAGGTAGAATTTAGCATTCAGTTTAAGAGTGAAGAACTTGGGTTAGAAGCAAGTAGGTTAAATTTAAATGAAGGGAAGCAACATGTGATTGAGAGATAGTAGGAACTGCGGATGCTGGAGAATCCGAGATAACAATGTATAGAGCTGGATGAACACAGCAGGCCAAGCAGCCTCATAGGAGCAGGAAAGTTGATGTTTCGGGCCTAGATTTTTCATTTTCTGCCTTCATTTTCTGAAGAAGGGTCTCAGCCCGAGATGTCAGCTTTCCTGCTCCTGTGATGCTGCTTGGCCTGCTGTGTTCATCCAGCTCTACACCTTATTATTCTAACATGTGAATGAGTTGGCTGGAGTGAACTGAGAAAGGAGTTTAGCAAAAAAGATGAACAATGGCAGACGTTTCATAGTTCATTATTCACAGTAAAAGAAGTTCTCACTGAGTAAGATGAATTCTTGGAAGGGGATCAGAGTTGCCTAATGAAGGAAGTCAAAGAATTGTTAAGGAATCTTCAGCATTTTGTTTTTTGTTTGTTCTGGTCTTGGAGTTTTCACAGCTGGAAAGAGATATTTGGAACCATCATGTTCAGTTGGTCATCAAACATGCATCTATTCTAATCGCATATTCCAGCACTTGTAGACTTGTATGCTGAGGCCTTCGAAATGTTCATGTAAACAAACAGCATTAATTAAGTGGGTAATAGAAATATACAGTACAGCCATGACAATTGAGGAAGATTAATTGATATCAGAGGATGTACAGACAGTAGGCCTGGAGTGTCGAACTCATTGAAGCTATGTAGGCAGTATCTTGCTCTCCAGCTGACATTTTAAGGCACTCTTCCTTCATTCACTTCTGGTCTATCTTCTGTTTGAAGAAGATAGTTGCCTGATGAGGACTGCCTTTTGACTCTGAGCACTCTTTGATATGTTCTGTCTCTGCTAACAGGGAGTTTACACTGTGTCAATTATTATTCTAGCCAATGGACATTGGTCAGCTACTCATCACATAATGATAACTATACATCTTAATGATTGTTTTGTTTCTGTGTAGGAACAAAGCCTTTAATTTCCTAATCACTGCATTGATTAGAGGGTCCAAATCATGCTATATATTTTGTTGACATCAACTTGTGGAATATTATCACATTGGTGGTCTTTACTGCCACCTTCCATTTGTTTCTGCTTATTTGAAATTATTCATGTTTGAGGGAGAAAGATGACTGCTATAACAACAATTACATGACCTCTCGTGCGCAAGAAGCACTTGAAATGAAAAAGTATCAGCTTTAAAGGCATCCCAATTACTAACAACCTTGCCCCACTTTCCAATCCATGGCCCTCATGCTACAATGCTAACCTGTGTCCCTCCAGCCATTCAATGGCCCCTCATACATACCTCCAGGAGCTGATGACCCCTCACATTGTCTATATCAGCTAAGCCCCTCTAACACTCCCATGGACCGTCATGGCCTCCATGGTAGCTTATGTGCCTCGACTCACCCCACTTCCCTTGAAGCCATTCATGTCAGTCTATGCCTCTAAGCATCCCAATAGTCCTGATAATCCTGGAGTTCAATATTCTTTTGAATGTCATAGACATTTTAAAAATAAATATTCATTCATAAAACCAATCCAATACATGTAAATTCCTTCAACGACTAAATTCCTGATGAAGCAAGCATTTCATTCAACACCTATTCCTTTATAAAAATAAGCAGTTGTATTCATTTTCCCACACCATAAACCTTAATGGCACTTGGAGCTATAAGTCAGACTGTGAACCAAGAGGTACTCCAGTATGATGATGAGAGGTTGTGGAGTCAGTCATGCCGCAAAATTCTCTTGTAGCTTTCAGACCTGGATATGCAGAGAGGGAAATTATCAGCATTTTTTTTTTTTGTTAAGCAAGCACTTTTAAATTTTACAGGAAAGGAATTTAAAAGGCCCAAAAGTTTGTGTTACACAGAGCTCATACACTTTTAAAAGACAAAATTACATGTCGACTTTTACCTTCACTAAGATATAGTCTTTCCCAAAGGGCAGTTAGTTTCTCCCGAAGAAGTATCTGGATCTATTCAAAATGGTACCTGCATCTACTTCAAATGCATTCTTCATGCCCGGGTGAAAACAGTGGTGCTGGGCTCTGGGGCACTGCCCTCACCAATCTGCCTCTGACACACAATGGCTGATCGTTTTCTTCTCCATTTTCCACAATTATCCTTTGGTTTCTTCAAAGTGAAAATGTTGATCTTGTGCTACTTACCATGTTACCTTTGGACTGAGGCCGCACCAAATTTCAGAAAGCTGCCTTTTAAATTTTTAAGTGTGCAGTTGTTTTCTATCATTTTGATAATGAGCTCCAATATTTTGCTCAGATAACTTGCAAGTTGGAGTACTGTACATGCTTGAGGTTCACGAGTGCAGGGATGGTGGAGATTACTTACTGAAGAGGCTGGTCGGGTATACACGTGAACTGGGTAAGTAATATTGGGAGCGTACGATTGGGACATCATAGCTATTACAGAAATTTTGCTGAGGGACGTACAGCTCTTGCGCTTGATGTTGCGGGTTTCAGATGCTATCAGAAGGATAGAAAGAGAGGCAGAAAAGGAGGGGAAGTGGTGTTTTTGATTAAGGAGAACATTACTGCTGTAACTAGAGAAGATATTCCAGAAAAATTGTCCAGTGAAAATATACGGTTTGAAATTAGAAATGAACAGAAGAATAATCTCCTTGATGAGATTATACTATGGACCCCTTGTTTGTCAGAGGGAAATTGAGGAACAAATATGGAGAGAGGTCTCTGATATATGCAAGAATAATAAGGTTGTTATAGGAAGTGTTTTAAATTTTCCAAACATTGACTGGGATTACCATAGTGTTAAAGGTTTGGATGGTGTGGAATTTGTTAAATGCGTTCAGGAAAACTTTCATTATTAGTATGTAAATGCTTCTACTAAAGGAGGACAAAAACTTGATCTTCTCTTGTATAGTAAGACAGGGCGAGTGACTGAAGTGATAATTGGGGGACACTTTGCATCTAGTGATCGTAATTCTATTGTTTTAAGGTAGTTATAGGAAATGATAAAATCTTCCATAAAAATTAAAGTTTTTTTACTGGAGTAAGGCTAATTATAATTGTGAATGAGACAAGAGCTTTGACTGGAGTAAACTGTTTGCAGGTAAAGCAATGTCTGATAAGTGGGAGGCTTTCAAAAGTGTAATGAGAATTCTGAATCATTGTGATCTTTTTAGAGCAAAAGTTAAGGTTGGTAGGATGAGAGAACAATGAATAAATAAAGATTTTGTGTTCCAGCCAAGAATAAAAAATATAGATGTAGACACTGGGCTCAGATGAATCTCTTGAACAGTATGAAGAGTGTAAGGGCATTCTTAAGAAACGAGGTCCGGAGGGCACAGAATGGGTGTGAGATAGCCTTGGCAAATGAGATATTGATAATACGAAGAGATTGTACAAGTTCTTTGAGCAAAAGAGCAACTATAGAGCAAGTAGAGCCCCTTAAAGGTAAAAGAGGTTGTATTTGTGTTGAACCTCAGGAGATTGGAGAAATATTAAATAAATATTTTGTCAGTTTTTCTTACTGTGGAGAATGAAATGGAGGTTAGATAACTTGGGGAGATACATATAGTTGTTTTGAAAACAGTTCACATTACAGAAGAGTAACTGTTGGAGGTCCCCGAAGAGTAGTTCTGCAATAGCGCACACTATAAACCACGAAATACTGGACATTTGTAACAAAAGTGCAGCAATAATTATAGGTGATTTTAATATGCATATAGACTGGATTATCAAATTGGCAAGGGTAGCCTCCAGGAAGAGTTCATTGGATTACAGATTGTTGCTTGGAGCATTATATTGTGGATACAACCAGGAACATATTGTTCTAGATTTGATATTGTGTAATAAGGCCAATTAATTAGTAATAGAAAGGCAACATATTATCTAAAAATTGTTTTTTCAGTGCAGAGGGATCTTTGTATCTCAAGCATGAATCAGAGAAAACAATATGCAGGTGCAGCAAGAAATAACTAAAGCAAATGGATTTTTCATACTTTTATTGCCAAAGGTATAGAGAATAGAAGTAGGGAAGTGTTGCTGCAACTGTACAAGTCATTAGTGAGATTGCACCTTTTTAATCCAATCGTGAGATGCTGGCTAGCATTTATTGCCCATCCCTAATTGCCCAGAGGGCAGTTAGTCAACCACAATGCTGTGGATCTGGAATCACATGTAGACCTGACATGATAAGAATGGCAGATTCCTTCCCCAAAAGACATTTAGTGACCAGATGGGTTTTGCTGATTATCAGAAATGGAGTCATGGCCATCATTAGATTCTTTATTTCAATTTTTAAAAAAATTATTGAATTCAAATTCCACCATCTGCTGTGGCAGGATTCAAACCCAGGCCCCCAGAACACTATCTGGGTGTCTGGATTAACAGTCTGGCGATAATACCACTAGCCACCACCTACCTGTAATATTGTGTACCGTTATCATCCGCTTCCAAGAACTCCACTAATATTCTGGGGGTCTGATTACAAATCCCATCAAAGCAGATGGTGGAATTTAAATTCAATAAAGAACCTGGAATTAAGGAGCTAATGATGACAATGAAATCAATCACGTTCAGTAAAATCTTTTAGGGAAGGAAATCTGTCATCCTTACCTGGTCTGGCCTACATGTGACTTTGCATCCACAGCAATGTGGTTAACTCGTAACTGCCCTCTGGACAATCAGGGATGGATAATAAATTCTAGCCAAACGAGAGAAGTCCACATCCTGTGAATGAGTAAAAGAAAACTAGTATTGCGTTAAAGTGTTATGGAGGAAGCGAAGAGGAAAACGAAGTTGAGGCCGAGATGAGATGAGCCCTGATAGCGCAGCAAGCTGAACAGTTGAATTGCCTGCTCCTCTCCTAAATCTCATTTTCTATGTCTCTGCTTCAAACAATAACCTGAAGGCATTGATTTAAAATAGTTGGCAAGAAAATATAGGGGAAACAGTTTACATTTATTTTACATCTCATTTTACAGTACAAGGTGTTATCAGAAAAGCAATGTCTGGTTTTTAGTGGCTTCTGATTTGAAGATTAAATTTCAAAAGGAAGTTTGATAAAGAAATACGTTTGCAGCATTATGGGGAAGCAACAAGGCAGTGGGGCTAATTCAACTCATTTCATGGCTCCTGAGAGAGCATCTTTCAAACTGGTGACCTCCACCACATGAATGGAAACTCTACCACCTACAAGTTCACCTTCAAGCCATATACCATTTTGACATGCAACTATTTCACCAATCTTTGTGTTGTTGGGTCAAAATCTGAAAACTTTCTCCCTGTCAGCATGATGGATGTCCCTACACACCATGACTGCAGCAGTTCATGAAAGAAGCTCACCATCATCTTGACCGGGGAATTTGTGATAGGCAGCAAATACTGACCAAGTGATGCCCACACTCTATGAATGAATTTTAAAAAAGGGAAGAATTTTCAGAGAGCTGCTGTAGCCACAGTGGATCAAAAGAATTGTGCTGTATCATTTGTGTTTCCAAGCTAGAAGAACCCCCAGACCATTTTCCATTTTATGCATTGAGGGAAGAAAGATCAAAAAGACTAAAAGATGTCGGAGCAAAAGTAAGGGATTCAGCCCATCGACTCTCCTCCACCATCTGTTGAGATCATGGCTGGTTTGATCTTCCTCAACTCCATTTTCCTGCCTTTTCCACATAGCCCTTCATTATCTTACTGACTAAAACGCTGTCTCAGCTTGAATATACTTAACGACCCAGCCTCAACAGCCTTTTGCCTTAAAGAATTTCGCAGATTTCCCACCTTCAGAGGGGGAAAAAAAATCCTTTTCATCTTTGTCTTAAATGTGTGATCCCTTATTCTGAGATTATTCCCCATGAGGTGAAAGAACCTTTCCACAACTATCTTAAGAATCTTGTATGGTTTAATATCTGTCAGTCTTCTAAATTCCAGTGAATGTAGGCCTGGTCGACTGAATCTGTCCTCGTAAGAGAGTCTCTCCATTCTGAATTCAGTCGAATGACTGGACTGCCTCCATTGCCAGTCTAGCTTTCCTTATTTAAGGGGCCCAAAACTGTTCACAGTACAGTATTCCAGCTGATGGCTGACAAGATTACAAAGCGTTCTTGATCAATTGGGTCAATGGGCTGAGGAGTGGCAGGTGGAGTTTAATTTGGATAAATATGAAGTATTACATTTTGGCAATACAAACAAGGACAGAACTTCTACAATTAATGGTAGAGCCCTCGGTGGTAATATAGAACAGTGTAACCTGTTCTTTGAAATTTGCATCACAAGTTGACAGTTGGTTAAGAATGCATTTAGTACACTTATCTTCATTGCTCAGACCTTTGAGTATAGGAGTCGGGACATTATATTCAGCATGTACAAGACATTAGTGAGGCTCTTCTAGTATTCTGTGTGCAGTTTCTGTTTGCCCTATTTTAGGAAGAGTATTATTAAACTAGAGAGGGTTCAGAAAAGATTTGCCAGGAATGGAGGGTTTGAGTTATAAAAATAGGCTGGTAGGCTGGGCCATTTTAACTGGAGCATTGGAAGTCTAGGGGTGTCCTTAGAGGTTTCTAAAATCATGAGGGAGGTGGATCAGGTGAATAACAACGGCTTTTTCCCTAAGCTGGGAAATTCCAAAACTGTGGGACATATTTTTAAGGTAGGAGGAGAAACATTTTAAAAGGACAGGCAGGGCAACTTTGTTTCCAGACAGTAGTTAGTGTGTTGAATGAACTGCCTGAGGAAGTGGTGGATGCAGATCAAGTTACAACACTTAAAAGACTTTTGGATAACTACATGTGTTGTGAAATTGCCAAGTACTTAGGAATCAGAAGGTAGGAAGCTGGAATTTGTTGGTAAAAATGTGAGTAGGGAAAAGCTGTGCCATCGTCCCTCTGAAGGATTTGTGCTTTGTGTAGAGCTGTTAAAATCTCCTGTGAGTAGCCAGAGGGTGCAGTTACAGGAACACTGGATTGATTCCAGCCATGTTTGCGTGAGTTTTCTCCAGGTGCTGCACTTTCCTCCCACAGTCCAAAGATGTGCAGGTTAGGTGGTTGGCCATGCTAAATTGCCCGTAGTGTCCAGGGATGTACAGGCTAGGTGGATTAACCATGGTAAATACAGGGGTAGGTGAAGGATGTGGTCCAGGTCTGGCTGAATAATTTTCAGAGAGTCAGCGCACACTTGGTGGCCTGGATGGCCTTTTTCTGCACTGTATGGATTCTATTACTTGGATGTTAGCTTTGTGTGATTCGTGGTTGAGGACTACCAAATTCTTCTGATCTGTGGTTTTCTGCAGTCTTTCTCCATTTAATGAATGTTGAACTTCTCTATTCTTCCTGCAAAAATATATAACCTCACATTTTCCCAACACTATATTCCATCTGCCAAGGTTTTGCTCACTCATCTAAACTGACTGCAAAACCCGAGTCAGCTTTACCACTTGCCCCCCCATCTATGCTTGTGTAATCCTAAAACGTGATGATTATACATTTGCTTCCCTCATTCAAGTGATTAATATAAATTGTAAATAATTGTGGCCCCAACAATGATCCCACTAGTTACGTGTTGCTGTCCTAACAATGGCCCTCCTAATTCCAATTCTCTGTTTTCTATTAGTCATCTAAACCCTAATCTATGCTGATATACTAACTCCAACACCATGGGCTCTTATAGAGAAGTAGAGTTATACAGCATTGAAACTGACCTTGTGGCCCAATTTATGCATGTCAACCAGATATCTTAAATTAATCGAGTTTCATTTACCAGCATTTGGCCCATACCCCTCTCAAACCTTTCCTGTTCATCCACCCATCCAGATGCCTTTTAAACGTGTAATTGTACCAGCCTCCATCACCATTTCTGGCAGCTCATTCCATGCACGCATCACCTCTGAAAAATTTCTCTTTAGGTCGCTTTTAAATATTTCCCTTCTCATCTTAAACTTGTGCCCTCTAGTTTTAGACCGTAAGACATAGGAGTGGAAGTAAGGCCATTCAGCCCATCGAGTCTACTCCGCCATTTAATCATAGCTGATGGGCATTTCAGCTCCACTCCCCTTAATTCCTTGTGAGGTCATAAATTTATCAATCTCCGCCTTGAAGACATTTAATGCCCCGGCCTCCACTGTGCTCCGCAGCAATGAATTCCACGGGCCCACCACTCTGGCTGAAGAAATGTCTCCTCATTTCCATTTTAAATTGACCCCCTCTCATTCTAAGGCTGTGCCCACGGGTCCTAGTCTCCCTGCCTAACGGAAACAACTTCCAGTGTCCACCCTTTTGAAGCCATACATTATCTTGTAAGTTTCTATTAGATCTTCCCTCAACCTTCTAAACTCTAACGAATACAATCCCAGGATCCTCAGCCATTCGTCGTACGGCATTTTGGACTCCCTCACCTGGGAAATAGACTTAGCTATTCACCCTATCCGTATCCCCCATGATTTTATAAACCTCTATAAGATCACCCCTCAACCTTCAATGCTCTAGGGAAAATAGCTCTAGCCTATTTAGCTTCTCTGTATAATTCAAAACCCCTAGTCCCAGCAACATCCTTGTGAATCATCTTCTGTACCCTTTCAAGTCGAGCAACATTGTTCCTATAGGAGGGAGACTAGAATTGAATGCAGCTTCCAAAAGAGGCCGAACCAATGTTCTATCAAGTCACTACCTAACATCCCAACTCTTTCTTACTGACCAATAAAATCCAGTTTACCAAACGCCGCCTTCACTACCCTGTCAACATGTGCCTCCAACTTCAAGGAGCGATGAATCTGCAACCCAACATCTTTGTTCAGCAACACTTTCCAGAACACTGAAGTGTGTAAGTCTTGCCTTATTTCTCACATTATCTTATTAAGTAGTCTAATATGAATTACCTTAAATGAAAATCTAAATATATTACATCCATTGCTTTCCCTTTTTCCATCCTGCTTGTTACCACCTCAACGGATTCTAGTAATTATGTCAGAGATGTTCTCCCCTTCATGAAGCCATGCTGACTCTGCTTGATCATATTATGTATTTTCCAAATGCTTTGCTATTACGTCCTCTATAATTGACGCTAACGTTTTCCCAATAACAGATGTTAAGCTAACTGGCCTATAGTTACCTCTTTATCTCTTTTTAAATGAATGTGTTATGTGACAGTTTTCTAGACTTGTAGGACTTCTCCAGAGTCTAAGAATACTTCATGCTGCCAATGCATCCACTATCTCTGTAGCTACATCCTTTAATATTTGATGATACATGTCAGTTTATAGCACCATTCTGAACATCCACATGTTCCATAATACTTCACAGTCAATTCAAGTACTTTCAAAGTGTAGTCACTATAGCAAGTTACAGAAGACAGAAGCTTTTTTTAAAAACACAGCAACGTCCTAAAAACAGCAATGTGACATTGAGAATTCACTGGTGATAAGGAGATGAGTAGCATTGGCTTCGACATGGAAATGGTTGGGCACTTTCTTTCTTGGCTCCCGAGGTTTGAGGCCCATGAGACACAGAGGGATGAAATATAATCGATACAAATAACTCTTTAAAGAGTCTTTCTGAAATGATGGCACATTTTTTTGAAACTACTCTGGAAAAGTCCTGGCATTGTAGTTTTCTGATGGTTTGCTAATAGCCGAAGATTGTTAGTTCAGAAAAATATCATGTATCAGTGCAGGCTGGGTGGGCCGAAGGGTTCTTGTGCTCTACTGTTCTTTATTTTTTGTTTTAATATGTAAGGTGTTGTCAGTTAAATTGAATTGAAGTTTTGACACAGTCTCCGGTCTCTGGTTGCATTCCACAGCCCCAGCTGAAGCTCCGAATCTGGATATTGAGGAAACCACTAGTGATTCAGTACTGATCAAATGGAGTGACATTCCTGTGGACAAACAGCGAGGATTCATTCAGGGCTTCAAAATTTATTACAGTAAACTATACAACGAATCAGCAGCTTTCAAGCCTGTTGGTGGTCAAAAGCTGAACACAAGTAAAAATGCCAGAGTCACATTTTTAAAAATTTGCTTCTGCTGGACAAAGCTTCCACGTAGATGTATAGTGATACATTCAACTTTTAAGTTCTTAGAAGTGCCAAGTAATCAAGCACACTGCAGGAACAGCCCATTCAGCCTTGTGAAGTTCTGTTATTCATTTAGATCACGGTAGCCTTTTCTTGCCAGCCAGCCAAATCAGTCAATTGAGTCTTTTAAGTTTCTAAAGCATGTTCTGGGATGCTGTCCTCAGAATTTGACCCTTTAAACTGTGGCATGAAGGGCTTAAGAAGTAGAATCTGGCTGCAGCCCGAACATTAACATTAGTTTAAAGCAATCAGTTGAGTTTTTAAGTGCATTTTCTAGAAGTGATGAATATTCATACTCTGGGTTCTGTTCAAAACAAGGAATATGTTCAGGCCCCTTCTGACTTTTTTTGAAGTATCCAGGAGCTTTGCAAGCTTATTTTCCCCGTTAATTTCTCCATGTCAGTGTCACTGCCAGTCCGAGTCAACTGGTAACCAGTCAACATTCTTTTCTCATAGAGTATAAGTTATAGAAACTCTGCAGTGTGGAATGAGGCTGTTTAGCCCATCAAGTCTGCAGTGACCCTCTGAAGATCATCCCACTCAAATGTAGCACACTACCCTATCCCTGTAACCCTGCATTTACTGTGGCTAATTCATCTAACATACACATCGCTGGACACCATGAGGCAGTTTAGTATATCAGGCAAGTTATTTTTGCTTTGTGCATCTGGTCTGAATGTAAATCCAGGCAACGCGTTGCACAGAATCTCAGGCAAGTCAATCCTATTTGTTGTTATATGACTTGCCTGTTGTTTTGTTTTGAATTTTGTTTACCTGGAGGCTTTGAAAGGCTGTGCTTAGCTCTGCTACTACAACTGAGATTAGCTGTTAGTTTTGACCTCATGGTCTGGCCTGTGTGGGTCACTGCTAACCTGACAGCAATCTCTAATATTTTGGCCGTTGGGAAAAAGCAGGTGACAAATGACCTCTAGTTGAAGTGGAGAAGGTTACATTTAGATTTGATGGATCTGATTTGCTCAAAGTTGTTAAGGTTTTGATGAAATTGATCAGAGGGAAACTTTTCTATAGCAGAAAGGTTCATAACCAGAGGACACACTGATGACAGAAAACTGGGGCAGTGGAAGGGGAAGTGAGTTTTTTTTTGTTTTACACATTGCATTATTGTAATCTTGAATACATTGCCTAAAAGGCCTGTGGAAGTATTTTCAGTCATAACCTGCAGAAGGCCATTGAATAAATTTTCAATAGAAACTTACCCACCTCTAAGAAAACAACAGGAAATTGGAACTAATTGGATAGCTCATTCAAAGAGCTAGTATAAATGTAGGTGGCTGAATGGCCTGTATTATCCTGTTGGCACTTACATCAGGATGTTTCTGATTTTCTACTTCCTTAATTGCAATAGATAAATTACTACCAAAGATCATAAACGATTCTGCTACACGGACATTCAAGATCGGGGGCCTTGAGCCTGGGACAGCATACCTTGTGGCACTGCGTGCCTACACCAGAGGAGGGGATAGTCCCAGGAGAGATGTCACAGTGACTACACCAAACAGCCGTAAGTCTATCCATGAAGAATTCTCCTCCAATGTCACACAGTGCATCGTATTACAAAATCTGGCAGATGTGATGTGATTTGTGCTCATTTTTTTGAGCTGTCAGTGTTTGTGAAATATTATTTTTGAGACTCGAGGATTTAAATACTCGCATACCCGCACTGGCATATTAATTGGCTCCAGCCAATGCTTTTAATTAACTGTCAGAATGAGTCACGGGAGGGAGAAATGCAGTTTCATAGTTCTGTACCATTGATGCATGCGCTGACTGTTAATTGCTTAGTTTTGACTTCATCCTGATGATATAATGTAGGCACTGTGTAAAATAATGTGCAAAATACTCCTTTAACTGAAGATTTATGATTTATATTAATGATTTAGATGAGGGAACTAAATGTAATATCATTAGTTTTGCAGATGACACAAAATTGGGTGGGAGTGTGAACTGAGGGGAATGCAGAGATACTTCAATGTGATTCTGATAAGCTGAGTGAGTAGGCTAATATTTTGGATGTGAGTTTGCTCGCTGAGCTGGAAGGTTAGTTTTCAGATGTTTCGTCACTTTTATTTGAAAAAATATACTTTATTCATAGAATGTACAAAAAAAAACATTTATACACCTACCCAGTCACGCAAGCCGCTCCGGGTTACCCAGGGGGTACGTACACCAACTAAAAGGAAAAAACAAAACAAAGAAGAAAAAAAAACAAAGCAAAGAAAATACCCCGGCAGTTGTCTCCCCGCACAGTCCCCGTTGGCCCCCTGACCAGCTGGGCCCAGTTTCCAGATAGGGCCCTTTTTTCTATTCTGGACGAGGGGTTTCATACGGTGGTCTTTCCCCACCGCGCCTTGGCGGCGGCTGCCCCAAGCTTTAGTGCGTCCCTCAGCACGTAGTCCTGGACCTTGGAGTGTGCCAGTCTGCAACACTCGGTCGGGGTCAGTTCTTACAGCTGGCAGACCAAAGAGCGTCTTTCACCGCATTGATGGTCCTCCAGGCGCAGTTGATGTTGGTCTCGGTGTGCATCCTGGGAAACAGCCCGTAGAGCACGGAGTCCCGTGTCACGGAGCTGCTCGGGATGAACCTCGACAAATACCACTGCATCCTCCTCCAGACCTCCTGCGCATAGGCACACTCCAGAAGGAGGTGATCAACAGTCTCGTCCCCGCCGCAGCCGCCTCGAGAGCAGCGTGCGGTGGTGCAGAGATCCCAGGCATGCATAAAGGATCTCACTGGCAGAGCCCCTCTCAGCACCAGCCGAGCAATGTCCTTGTGCTTGTTTGAAAGTTCTGGCGATGAAGCATTCTGCCAAATGACTTTGGCAGTCTGCGTGGGGAACCACACGTTGGGATCCACCCGCTCCTTTTCCCGAAGGGTCCCGAGGATACTACGTGCTGACCACTGCCTGACGGCCTTGTGGTCAAAGATGTTTCCTTTCAAAAATTTTTCCACGAAGGACAGGTGGTACGGGACGGTCCAACTACTTGGAGCGTTCTGTGGCAACGAGGCCAGGCCCATCCTTCGCAGCACCGGGGACAGATAGAACCTCAGTAAGTAGTGACACTTGGTGTTTGCGTACTGAGGATCTACGCACAGCTTGATGCAGCCGCACACAAAGGTAGCCATCAGGGCGAGGGTGGCGTTCGGTACACCCTTTCCCCCATTTTCCAGGTCTTTGTACACGGTGTCCCTGCAGACCCGGTCCATCCTCGACCCCCAAATGAAGTGGAAGATGGCCCGGGTGACCACAGCAGGTCCAGGGAATAGGCCATGCCTGCGCCACATACAATAGTACCGAAAGCCCCTCGCACCTGACAACCAGCTTCTTACTCGCGATGGAGAGGGACAGGAGCGTCCACGTGCCCAGCTTCTGCTTTGAAGGAGCGGTCGTCCCAGTTCCCGAAGAACATGGCCTCGCTCTTACCCCTATTGACTTTGGCACCCGAGGCCAGTTCAAACTGGCTGCAGATGTCCAACAGCCTACTCACCGACCGATGATTGGTGCAAAAGACGGCAACATCGTCCATGTACAGGGAGGTCTTGCCCTGAAGGCGTCTGCTGCCTGGGATAGTCATGCCCTTCAGGCTCACATCCTTCCTGATGGATCCGGTGAAGGGCTCCACACAGCACACGAACAAGGCAGGAGAGAGCAGGCAGCCCTGCCTGACTCCAGATCTGACGGGAAAACTGTCCAATTCCCACCCATTGATCGAGACTGCGCTGTTGATGTTGGTGTAGAGCAGCCGGATCTAATTGCGGATGCCCTCCCCGAACCCAATTTGGAGAGGACGTCCCTCATGTAAGCATGAGAGATCCTGTTGAAGGCCTTCTCCTGGTCCAGGCTGACAAGGCAGGTGTCCACTCTCCTGTCCTGCACATAGGCGATCGTATCCCTGATGAGCGCGAGGCTCTCAGCGATCTTCCTGCCTGGCACAGCACAGGTTTGGTCAGGGTGAATCACCGACTTCAGGACAGATCTGACCCAGTTGGCTATGACCTTGGCCAGGATTTTGTAGTCCACATTTAATAGTGAAATGGGATGCCAATTCTTAATTTCTTCCCTCTCCCCCTTCCTCTTGTAAATGAGGGTGATGATGCACTTCCTCATGGACGTGCACATTTCCCCTGCCCGAAGCACACTATCATACATCCCCAGCAGGTCCTGGCCGACCAGGTCCCACAGAGCGGAATACAGCTCGACCGGTAAGCCGTCGCTCCCGGGAGTCTTATTCCTCTCCAAGGACTTGAGGGCTCTGGTCAGCTCGTCCAGGGATATCGGCCGGTCTAGCCACTCGCTCGTGCCATCATCTGAGACCTCCGTGATAGGCGACAGGAACGACTCGGAGGCCGTGCTGTCCGTGGGCTTTACGTTGTACAGTCCGGCATAGAAGGATCTGCTGATCCTCAAAATGTCGGGCCGAGACGTCACCGAGCCGTCGTCCTCCTTCGGCCGGTTAAGCACAGAGCTCTCTTTGTGCACCTTCTGAAAGAAGAAACATGAGCACGTCTTGTCCTGCTCCATGGAGCGGACCGTGGACCGGAAGATTATCCTGGAGGCCTCCACGGCGAAGAGCGAGACTTGCTGGCCCCTCACCTCGTGGAGGTCCTCTGTGACATCGACCTCCCTCAACTGCAGAAGGAGCAGGTTCTGCACCTTTTTCTGGAGTCGCAACAGCTTTTCCCGCCTCTCTCTCGCCTTCCAAACACCCTTGAGGACAAAGAACTACTTGATGTTCTCCTTCACCGTCTCCCACCAGTTGCCCAGAGAGTCAGAGGGGTTTCACGGTTCTCCAACCAGCGTACTCCCTCTTAAGCTCCTCGACGTTCTCTGTGGTCAACAAAGTCGTGTTGAGCTTCCACGTCCCCTTGCAGGCCGGCTGGTCGTCCAGTGAGTGACAGTCGGCCAGCAGGAGGCAGTGGTCAGAGATGAATACCGGCTCGACGCCGGTGGACCTGACCAAGAACGCCTGTGACACAAACAGGAAGCCTATCCTTGAGTGAATAGACCCGTATGGCCGTGACCAGGTGTTTCTCCACTGCGCTCCGTCTGCAGGGGTGCTGAAGACGTCGAGCAGCTTGGCGTCCTTCACTGTACCCATCAGGAATCTGGACATGACGTCCAGTTGACTCCCCCCACCCGCTGTCCCCACGCCGTATCTTCCATCTGCATCAATGATGCAGTTGAAGTCTCCGCCTAGGATGACCAGCCTGGATGTAGCCAGCAGGGGTGGAAGCCGCTGCAGGACGGCCAACTGCTCACTTCGTAGTTCCTCTGTGGCAACGAGCCACCACACACTGCAGCACAGAGGAACTACGAAGAGCAGAAGAAAATCACCTATACAGCGTTTTCAAAAAGAATGGGTACCCAATGAACACAGTCCGCCGATTTCTCAGCAACAAACAGACAAAACGGGCCCAGAAACCATAACCACTCTCCCCTACATCAAAGACATTTCAGAAAATGACTGCCAGACTACTCAGACCTCTTGGCATCAGGGTAGCCCACAAACCCACCAACACACTAAAACAGCAGCTAATGAACTTAAAAGACCCTATACAGACAACAAGCAAAACAAACGTCATCTACAAAATACCTTGCAAGAACTGTGACCGACACTACATTGGACAAACAGGCAGAAAGCTAGCCACCAGGATACATGAACATCAACTAGCCACAAAACGGCATGACTCACTCGTATCCTTACATACAGATGAGGAAGGACACCACTTTGATTGGGACAACACATCCATCCTAGGACAAGCCAAACTGAGACACGCACGAGAATTCCTAGAAGCATGGCATTCCAACCGGAACTCCATCAACAAACACATTGATTTGGAGCCAAATCTACCATCCCCTGAGAAAAAGAACAGGAAATGACATCACCAACACATGAAATGACATCACCAACCCAAGGAAACCTAACCAGATAAATAGAAAGCAGGACATAACACCAGCACTTCGTATGAGGCTCACTGATGATGTTACCTAGAACGGTGACGAAACGTCTGAAAACTAACCTTCCAGCTCAGCGAACAAACTCACATCCAGAACCTCAACCTGAGCTACTAATCTTCTCAAAACTCGCTAGGCTAATATTTGGCCGATGAAGTATAATGTGAATTAATGTGATGTTATTCACTTGGAGAGCAAAAACAGGAAGGCAGATTATCTGAGTGGCTATAAATAGAAAGTGCGGAGTAGGCAACAAGCCCTGGGAGCCCTCGTACACCAGTTGCTGAACTTAATGGTGCAGGTGCAGACTTGGCCAAGGCAAATAGTGTTTTGGCTTTCATTGTGGCAGGATTCGAGCACAGGAACAGGGATGTTTTGCTGCACCTATACAGGGCCATCGTGAGAGCAGACCTGGAGCATTGTGTGCTGCTGTGGTCTCCTTATCTGAGGAAGGATGCTCTTGCTGTACCAGACTGATTCCTGGGATAATGGTGCTTAGGTCTGAGGAGAGGTTAAATTGTTTTGGATCATATTTGTCGAAGCTCAGAAGAATGATGGGGGATCTCACAGAAACCTATAAAAATTTAACTGGATAATTCAGAGAGGATTTTCCTATTGGCAGGGGAGTCCAGAACCAGGGGTCACAGTCTAAGGATACAGAATATACCATTTAGGACTGTGATGAGAAATTTCTTCACCCAAAGAGTGATAGGCCTGTGGAATTTGCTACCACAGAGTGCTCAAGGCCAAAACATTGCATGATTTCAAAGAGACAGTAGGAACTGCCGATGCTGGGGAATCTGAGATAACACGGTGTGAAGCTGGATGAACACAGCAGGCTTCAAAATCTCCCCTCCCCCGACCACATCCCGAAACCAGACCAGCTGGTCCCTGCCTCCCTAACCATTCCTTCCACCTCTTACCCACTAACCTCATCCTGCCTCCTTGACCTGTCCGTACTCCCTGGACCGACCTTTCCCCTCCCTAACTCCCCGCCTACATTCACCTTCACTGGCTCTAACCCCGCCTCTTTGACCTGTTTGTCTCCTCACCCTATCTTTTCCTTTATCCATCTTCTATCCGCGCCCCCATTTATTTCAGAATCCCCTTCCCCTCCCCCATTTCTGAAGAAGGGCCTTGGCCCGAAACATCAGCTTTCCTGCCCCTCTGATGCGGCTTGGCCCACTGTGTTCATCCAGCTTCACACCGTGTTATCACATGATTTCCAAGAGTTAGATATATCTCTTGGAGTTAAAAGACTAAAGGGATCAGAGCATATGGAGGAGAAGCAGGAACAGGCTGTTGAGTGAGATGATCAGCCTTGCTTTGGTTTATTGAACCTAGAATATTCTTCTTTTAGGGGATGTTGGGCAAAGTGAGCATCCAGGAGAGTGGTGTTTTGGGAGTTTCGGGTTAAATTATACACCACCCTGAAAGCTCTTCTGTACGTTATACATTGTGAACTTCACCACCCTTTTTCCGTCTGTTGATGTCACGTTAGGTCACTGTTTCTCAAATCCCCACCCTCTGTCATGAGTAATATATCTGTTCAGTTTTGAATGTTTGTTTTTCTCTCTCTTCTCCCCCCCACCCCCCCCCCCCCCCCCCCCCCCACCATTAGCTCTTGCTGTGATTCTTGGGATTACCCTGCCCCTTGTGGGAATTATAACACTGGGAGTCATCCTCAGCATCTTCTGTTACCGAAAACAAGAATGGTAAGTTCGCTTTTAATGATGTCTCTTTTTAATTTTGACCAGTTTTCTTGACACCCTGTAACAAAATCTAAGATCAGCTGATTGATCTTCCATTCTGCTCCCATCCTTTTCCAGGAAATTCCCTGGAATTCCACTCCCCCCTCAATTTTTACTGCTTGATGGCCCCTCCCCACTACCGGATTTACTGTGCATGTCCTTGTTCCTGGACATTCTGGCAGAGGTTTTTTTCACTGCACTTGTACTGGGCTAGTATTGATGTCCTGGCTGAGCATCCAAGCCTGACATGGACTTGGAGCAGGCTTTTCAGCAAAATAGTGAAGATATTTAAAACACTGCACGCATTGGATCTGAGGCTGGGAGTGGGGAATATAACCCACGGCCTACAATAAGGGTGTGATTATCTGCATTCTATAATGCATTGACTGTTGGGCTGATAGGTTGCAGTAGTATGGGACATTCGTTATGCCACTTTTGGAATACGATGTTCTGTTCTGGTCTCCTTTCCATGGTAAGGATGTTGTGAAACTTGAAAGGTTTATAGAAGATTTACAACGATGTTACCAAGGTTGGAGGGTTTGCACTGTGGGAAGACGCTGACTAGACTGGACATATTTTCCTTGGACTGTCGGAGGTTGTGGGGCACCCTTATAGAGGTTTATAAAATCATGAGGGGCATGAATAGGGTGAATAGCCAAGCCTTTTTCCCTGGGATGGGGGTTCCAAAACTAGACGATGTAGGTTTAAGTTTAGAGGGGAAGGATTTAAAAGGGACTTCAAGGAGCAGCCTTTTCACACAGAGGGTGATACATGTTTGGAAGGAGCTGCCTGAGGAAGTGGTGGAAGCTGGTACAATTGTGACATTCAAAAGGCTTCTGGATGTTTATATGAAAAAGAAGGGTTTAGAGAGATATGGGCTAAATGCTGGCAAATGGGTGTAGAATAATTACGATCTCTACTTGGCATGGGTGAATTGGACTGAAGGGCCTATTTCTGTGCTGTACAGCTCTATGACTCTTGGAGGTGGTGGTTTTGTGGTAATGTCATTAGACTAGAAATCCGAGATGCAGACTCAGGTTCTGGGGACATTGGCTTGAATTATGTTGCAGGTGAGTTCTGAATCAGTAAAAATAAATCTGGAATTAAAGCTATCCTGCTGGTGACCCTGTAATCATTGTTGGTGGTTATAAATCCTATTTTTATTTAGTTTGGCTCTAGAGCTACAGAAGTGTGGCTGATAAATAATTGCCCTTAGAAGTGGCCTAGAGAGCTGGTTAATTCAAAGGAAACTTTGGGTTTGGACAACAAATACCAGCCTTGACGGCAACATCCACTTCCTGTACAATACAAGAATGAAAAAAATCCCTACTCAAACATCTTGACCTGGCTGGGTTCAGTGAGCTCTGGGGAGCGATGGCAGTCAAAACTCTGAGCTGTTGACGGTTTTCTTATGCCCATTTTTTTCAGGATCAAAGAGACATTTTATCCTGATATTCCTGATCCAAACAACAGCAAAGTTCTTCAGGATGGAACCTTTCTTCAGGTATGTTCCTGAGGGAACCTGGGGGAAGGTAATTTTATGTGTACCTGTAATATAAGTCCTTTAAATTTGTACAGATATGTTGTGGTGTCTGCATGCGTACGCAAAAAGCTATGTATGTGGGAACATATAGGATGTTTATTCAGCCTCAAACTGCAATATGTTTTATGACAGAGCAAGCCATGAACTATAGATAGAGAAACTGCAAGAGTAGATTGGAGGCTGGGAATTCTGAAGACAGTAACTCCCCTCCTTGTGTACCACATACAAAAGACATGAACTGCAGTAGTTCTCATAAGACAGCTTGCCAGCATGTTCCCAAGAGCAAGTAAATGTCATAAAAGATCATAGAATCCTGACAGTGTAGATAGAGGCCATTCAATCCACCAAGTCTGCACCAATTCTCCGAAGAGCATCCCATCCTATTCCTGTAATTCCACATGTACAATGGTTAACTCTCCAAGCCTGCCCACTGTGAGATAATTTAGCATAGCAAATCCACCTAACCTGCACATCCTTGGACTGTGGGAGGAAACCAGAGCACCTGACAGAAGCCTCATGCAGACACAGGTAGAATGGCAAACCCCAAGGCTGGAATTGAACCTGGGTAACTGGAGCTGTGAGGCAGCACGGCTAACCATTGTGCCACCCTATGGGGATGGGAAATCAGAGAAAGTCCAGCTGGTTAGGGTTATATTCGTGAACAAAATAGAAAAGAAAAAGGTAGTAGTGTGATGGAGTACTCCTCATTTGCCTGGATGAGTATACCTCCAACAACACTCAAGAAGCTTGACACCATGCAGAACTAAGTGGCTCACACTATGGGCATCCCATCCATCATTTTAAACAATAAATTACTTCACCTCTTAATGCACAGTGGCAGTAACCTATTTCATCTACAAGAAATACTGCTGTAACTCATTGACAGCACCCTCCAAACCCACAATCTGTACCAGCTAGAAGAACAATGGCAGCAGGCTAATGACAGTGTCTCCATCTGCAAGTTCTCTTCCAAATCTCTCACCATCTGATTTGGCAATACAATTGATCAAAATCCTGGAACATCACAATGCCATTCAGGACCATAGATCATAGAATCCCGACTGTGGGGAAACAGGACCTTCAACCCAATACGTCTGCACCGCTCCACAGAGCATCCGACCCAGATCCATCCCTCATCACCCACCTAATCTACACATCCCTGAACACTACAGGTAAGCATTGGGAGTAAGTGCTGGTCTAGCTAGCGATGCTCACCTAGTGAGAACAAATAAAAATTCATTAAGTTTTCTCAGAAAGCATTGCAAATATTTAGGCTTAAAAGCACAAATTTTTTTTGATAAATTATTCAATTTTTTTTCAAACAGTTCTCCTTTTCTAAATTTTAAAACTATTTTGAATCGATTTTAACATCTTAAGCAGCATTAATTTGAAGAACACCTCTGGATGAATTATGTAAGTTAATTTATAGTTTGCTTCTATCTTGTAGACATCCAAAGTTATTGATTTTTTTTTTAAAGTTTTATTAATGGGATGAGGGCGTTGCTGGCTAAGCAGCATTTATTGCCCATCCCTAATTGCCCAGAGGGCAGTTCAGAGTCAACCACATTTCTATGGATCTGGAATCACATGTACGCCAGACCAGGTAAGGATGGCAGCTTCCTTCCCTAAAGGACATTTGTGAACAGATAGGTTTTCCCAACAATCAACAATGGATTCATGGTCATCATTAGATTCTTAATTCCACATTAAAGTTGTATGAGAGCTTCATAGAAACCTGCGCAGACTGTGTGTGTGTGTCTGCATGCCTGCGTATGTGCGTGTCTGTATGTGTCTTTGTTGAGAAAGTGGAATCAGCAGTTGTCAGATATATTTCTCAATTTTGTACCATCTGCCGACCCCATCTCCAGCCGTTTTGTTGGTGTCAGGAGCCAGGATCGCCCTTTCTAAGGTATAATCTGAACTTGGTCTTATCCCAGGCTTATTGATGGGGACCTATCCACAAGGCTGTGATTCAGTCCTAAAATGCTACGGTGGGCCTTGCTGAACAAATGCAGGAAGCTCACGAGCGCTGAGTGTGGTGTGTCCTTTGCTCAATTTCTGTGCAATGTGTTTGGCGATCCTAAGCTCTGGCCTGTGGCAGACTACTCGGACATGGGAAAATAAGCTCTTTCCCAGGAGAGAGTGCCTCTGTTCTGTATTGAGGCAGAGCGGCTCCCATCTGTAGGAGTTGCAATGGAGCTAGATGTGGAGACATTCATGGGGGAGGGTTTTATCAATTTAGATACCCACTGACCAGGGTATAAACATCTGAAAGTATAGAAAAAGCATCACTTTTTAAAAATGTTTTGCTTTTTATTTTAGGGTGTCAACTCGTGCAAAACTCTCGAACCAAAGGATTGTACACCCAGTGAGGTGCAGGTTGTCGAAGAGAAGCAGATTGGATTTGAGATTGAGAAGGAGGTTGAAGTGGATGATGAGACGGAGGTAGTTCCTGAGGATATTTCTGATGCTGAGACCCAGAGTCAAGGTGTCTTATCGTATGGTCCGCACAGTGCACCTGCTGAGACTTCAGGAAAAGTTAACCCAGCATTTGAGGCAATGGCCTCCCCAACCATCTATCCCAGTGAAGTAATGTATACAAGTATACGAGGTCCTGTCTACCAACAACAAGAGGCACCAGGGACCGGTCCCGGGACCGATGAGATGGAAGTGATTGTCAAGTCAGGCTATCAACCTCAGGTCCATGGAGGCATCGCTCCCACACCAGTCATGGAGCAGTCTGAGGTGCAGGAACTAATGCCTCGAGTTAATGGCTATCAACCACAGGCCCACCGCCAGTCCTGGAGCCTAGATTCTGTAGAGTTTCCACCACCTGAGACTGATTCCATTGGCAGCCCAACTTCCATCAATTCCCAAGCATTCTTGATTCCAGAGAGGATGCTGGGAGCGGATCATAGCTTAAGACCGGGTGTCAAAATGTGGTCCCTGCCCTTTTTCCAGAATTCCAGAATGTCTTTTGACTCCAACGACAGCTGAAGAGAGACACTGGGCAAGGGAAGGTTTGGATACAGGAGAACCTAGGTCAAACCCTTGCCATCAGTTTGTGTCTCATTTTTTGCTCATTGTGAATCCCCTGCTCCTCCCCCGGGAAACTAACACTATAGTGACTTGGAATGTGGCAGCCCGCTCCATGTGGACTGGGAATGGCCAGCAGCTTGTTTATTATTTTCACCTCTTCTCATAGTTCAGAGACTGAAACCAGATGAAAGGGTCAAATTGCAGAAAGCTACCAAAGGGGCAGAAGTTTGTAGCGGCATTAAACCTAACTGAGCCCTAGTTGACACATCCCTGAGGAGAATGGAGTTTGATTGCTGTTCCCTGCCACTGTATGTGCTAGAACCAACTTAAGGAGCTGAGTGGCCTATTTCTTGCTCCTCTATGGAAATATTATTTCACACTAGAGTTACACAATTTATTAGCTGAAGAGATTGACGACAACGCAATTATATTTTAATAAAATATGATCAGACTGAGTTGATGCAGATGTCAAAAGTGGTTCTAACTGTGGAGTCCTGGCTTGTATCATAAAAGACTCTTGTCCAAGGCACCTGATAAGCTCTGATTTTGCCTTTTGTTGAGGATTAACGAGATTGGATGGATTCTGTCTAAAACAAGGCTAATGGAGAAAGTTGTCCTATTTAATCTGAATTTCAGACGTGCATGCTGATGGGGGGAAAAAAAAACCTCTGATTATGGCAATACAAGCTTCTGTCTCTACTCTGGCCACCTCAGTGGATCTACTTTGATTACCCTGGCTTCATTTCAAATTGACTTGGTGGGTTGACAAACTTGAAGTGATAAGAATTGGGCTACTACTTGTGGCTCACTACCTCACAGCTTTTGATTCCAGACAGCCAAAGCCTTGCTCAGGTAACTGAAGCTCTCACTTAGCAGTGCCCCTTCATTGGCAGCTGAATGACTTGTCCTGAAGGAGAGCCATAATGGATTTGAAACATTAAATTTGGCTCTTCCCCCACAGATGCTGCCAGACCTGCTGAGTTTGTCTAGCACTTTGTTTTTATTTCCAATTTCCAGTATCCACAGTATTTCACTTTTATCTGTCCTTCCCAAGCTCCGAAAAAAGTACAACAAATCTGCTCCGTACTCTTCCCAGGCAGCTGAACCTTGCTTTTCACAAAAACTCAATCTACTGCACATAAATGGTTTAAATAAAACCCATCAACAAGCAAGGGGAGTAGATGCATATTTGGCCGAGGAGGAACAGAGCCCTGTCCGTGTAAAAATTCTGTTTTGCATTGGTTTGTATCATGTTCTGCATTAGCTGATTGCTAACAGCCTTAAAACACTACATCCAGGAGACTGCGTTTGTGAATCAAAAGATATGCTTACTTTAATTCTGCTTGTGACATGCTTTATCAAAACGAAATGCTTCACATACAATGAATTGTTTTGAAGTGTTGTGACTGTTAATGCGGTTCAGTGTAACACGAGCATTGTTTGTATGGCCTTGTTTAAATGTACTTGTGAGAATGACACGCCACCAGGCACAGGCCAGGGCTGAATGGTTTGGCCTGTGTTTACCATCTGACATCTTGAAACTCTAGAGCATGTTGTATGAAAGTGGTCGTTTGCCTTTTCTCTCTCTAAGGAGCAAATCTCCGCTTGCATTCCAGTGCTTTTGTTGAGGGTTGAAAGAAGTGCTTGATGGGGCAAAGCAATTGGTAAGATCTCAGTTGCTGTTTGTGTGACATCAGCCAGCGAAGAGCTGTGTGTCGTCTTGCTCTGGAACTCGTGACATTCTAGTAACACCGTGCAGGGAGTCACTGCGAATAACGTACCAGGAACTCGTTCTGCATTCCACTTTAGTAGGCAGTGGTTACAGAGTTTGTTACTTCTATGATCGAGACGCAAAGTCTCTGCTGTGCTCATCCAGTGAGATTGGAACTTTATGCTAAGAAATATATTTGATTGTCCGCTTTTTCAATTCAATTAACCTTGTTTTTGTTTGGCATTCATTCAAAATGGAATTCTGAAATGAAGAGCAAGCTGCAATATATTTACCTCCTCCTTCACCCGAACGGGGAGAGGAAGAATGCATTTCTGCACATCTTATCAAAGTAGCCTGCAGCTGGATTCAGTAACTTGGCATGAATGTGGCCCCCTTCATTTCTCGGTGTACTGGATTTGAAGAGAGTTAATACCCCACTGGTTCAGCATACAGATTGAGTTGACCACAGTTTCCATTGCAAGCAGGGAGAATGACAATTGGGCAGTGACGCAAAATCATTATTTCTGTCGTTTCATATATGCTGGTCGGAGTTCTGTTCCACTAATATTTCATCAACAAAATGTGATACCGACTATGAAAGGAAACGTACACACCACACATTACTGGTCTCTGACAGGAAACATGCCAACGTTTTCATCACGCATACACACCCGCACGCACATACATATCTACTTAGGTGTGCGGGCAGATGTGTACAAGCTTATCTGTGCACATATTCATCCTCACAGGTGTATGCATCCATCTCAGAATGGAGAGAATGACTGAGCCATTAAAAATATAAATACTCAAATTTGTAACTCTAATTTTTGTGAAGTGCATTGTCCTCAAAGTGTCGACATTGTAAGCCTGTTTGCGGACAGGAATGCTTTATTTTGCTCTAACAATGCCTGATAACCCGTTTATTGCATAGCAATGCCTGTATCACTGGTAATTGTTAATCTTTTTTTTTCCTGAATGTATGGTCTAACTGCTGTTGTAATTGTGTCATTGAAATTTTAAAACTGTAATGTAATTTCACAAGCTATGGACATAAGACTAACCCTGAACCGTGTATAAAAGTTGTGGTGGAATATCTCCACGAACACTCGGGATTGCTGTAAACAAACTGCCCTTTTGGATTTCATAATGTACACCAGTACAGCGACCCACCATACAGCATAAACCTAGCCTTCCTGCAGTTCCATATAGTCAGGTTACAGTACTGTCTTTAAGACTATGTACAGGACTTGTGTTCTCTCTGCTCCCACTCGCATCATAGCTGCCCAATTGGTGATAGATTAAAAGAGAGTTTAGCTAAGAGTTGGGATTTCTCAGTCTTTTGTTTTTCCAGGTCTTTTCCCTGATCATCTCCTTCCTCCCTCTTTCTGACTGTGAGAACATCTGTGCTCTGCAGTCCTACCAATTACAATCTCTAAGAGAGCCAGCACACAGTTCCTGTTCTCCATTTTGCATTCAGAGATTTATTTGAGGGAACCTGTACACAAAAGGAGAAAGGAATAAAAGGGGTGAAAGGAGGCTGGTGTAGAGCGTAAATCCTGGCATAGGCCGATTAGGCTGGATGTGTGTAAACTCTGGTCATACCCACCAGAAGCGAGGCTGAATTTAAGGGTTCATCTGCAGCCAGTTAGGAAGGAACTAAGACCAAAGTTGTGGTCCACTGGTTAGGTTCACAGTCTGCCCATGTTCTCAAACTTTGCTGTCAGTTTTGCTGTGTTGTTGGTGAGTCACACGATGGCAATGTATATTGTGATCCTGTGTAGTGCATAATGTGGCAACTGGCTTGACTGTCTCAGATGACAGAAAGTAATCCTGCAGCCAGTCATTTTTTTTCCCTCTTTGATTAGGGAGTTTTGAAGGTTGAAAGTACTTTCATAGAACATAGAACAATACAGAGCAGAACAGGCCCTTTGGCCCTTGATGTTACGCCGACCTGTGAACTAATCTAAGCCCCTCCCTCTACACTATCCCATCATTATCCATATGCTTATCCAAGGACTGTTTAAATGCCCCTAATGTGGCTGAGTTAACTACATTGGCAGGCAGGGCGTTCCATGGCCTTACCACTGAGTAAAGAACCTGCCTCTGACATCTGTCTTAAATCTATCACCCCTCAATTTGTAGCTATGCCCCCTTGTACAAGCTGAAGTTATTATCCTCGGAAAAAGATTCAAGTTTCTTACTCCATTCTGTGGGAAAATCCCATAAATTGAAAAAAGATCTCTACTTCTCTCTGCTTTAAACTCTTTGTGATGACTGCTGCCCATCCTTTAGTGAGATAGTACAGATGAGTAGATAAGTAACTGATTTATTGAAGAAAATCATGGCAGCCTATGCTGAATTGTGATGATGCTACAAATAATACAAGTCGTCAAAATTCATCACAAAATATAAAGTGATTTAAAAGTTTACACAATTATTAACATCACAGTATTACAATAGGTTTCAAAATGCAGGTCTCCTTACTGATTTAGTTATAAAAGATGTGCAAAATGTGAAATAAATTTGGAAATCCTGTTTAAAAAGGCAGGATCAATAATCTAAACATAATACTCAAGGTTTTCAGCATTTCCAGTACTAAACATGTTTGAAAGAGAAAAATGATAATTAGACAAATGCAGGAGGATGACATCGGGTATATGGGAAATGGCTGGGAATGCTGTTAGCATATTCAAACCTTTTCATTATTTGCTGTAGGCATGTTGATTGTTCCAAACAGCCATACTCGTGAACAAGTTGCTCCTAATAGACCGAGAGCCTAATGTTGATGTGCCACATGATGCAAGATTGTCTGATGAATGGTCTAGGCCCGAAACGTCAGCTTTTGTGCTCCTGAGATGCTGCTGGGCCTGCTGTGTTCGTCCAGCCTCACATTTCGTTATCATGCAAGATTGTACGGTGTGTATGTACATAAAAACATGAAGGCTGTGATCTTTTGTTATTTCCATCTTCTTTTGTATGCTTTGAGTCTGTGTATTTGCATTGAGAGGTGACCTTGTGGAAACGATCCTACCACCACGCTGGAAGCTCTGCTTGTGGCTCAGGCTAGGAATTGTTGGCCATGGAAAGTGCGTTTGTGGCCAAACCAATTCATTGTCATCCTGCAAATCATTACAATATACCTGAGGGCCGGAGATAAGAGTGGGAGAGTTTTATGGTCAATCATTTTGCAGAATGCAGTGGCAAACAACTGCAGCACTTCACTCAACAGCGGGGACCAATTCCATGGAAGTCCATGGCCCATTTTTGGGAATGAGGATGGGAGAAAAGACAGAGCTGCTTGAAATTATGCAGACACAGCCTGACCCCTTGTGTGAAAGCAAAGCATGGGGTCAGTGTGACACCTAGACTGCATTCCACCTGCCCTGGATGATTTCTCAGTGATTGAGGAAAATTCCTTGTGAATGCAGCGGTTTAGCCACCTTTTGAAAATCTTAGCCTCAGTAAGAGGAATAACTTTCTCACCACTCTGGTTCTGCAGCTACAGCCTTAGTTCTAGATCATTTCTCTAATGTTGCACTTGGTGGCTATTTTGGACTTGTTGGTCCTGATACTAAAATAGCAGCAAGACATTTGACCATGTGCACTAATGGTACTCTGAATTGCATTGTAATCTACTTGGGCTGAAAATTGGGAAATTTCAGCATTTGCTGAAGCATATTTCTTTGAAAAAATTCTAATTGCTGTCATTTTAGCCATATCTATTAAAATATATATGTTCAACAGTATGTCCCTTGTCTGCATTGAGTCTCTTGGCAATTTTAAGAACGTATTGTTAGAAAAATAGTTATTCTAGTGTTGCTATTCATTATTCCTTGATGTAAACATATACAAGTACAAACTGAGGTTTTTTAAAATTTATTCGTGGCTGTTACTGGTTGGGCCAGGATTTACTGCCCATCCATCATTACCTTTAAGGTATTTGTGAGCTGCGTTTTCGAATCACTGCAGTCCATGTGCTGCAGATAGACTCTCAATGCTCTTAGGAAGGGAATTCAGGATTTTTACCTAGTAACACTGAAGGAATGGTGATATATTTCCAAATTAAGATGGTGAGTGGTTTGGACAGGGTGGTATTCCAGTATCTGCTGCCTTTTGTCTATCTAGATTGAAGTGGTTTTGGGTTTGGAAAGTGCGAAGGATCTTTGCTGAATTTCTGCAGTGCATCCTGCAGGTAAGACACTGCTGGTAGAAGAGGAAGTGGATGCCTGTAAATGTGGTGACATTTCAGTGTGAAAACAAGGAGAAATAGTGCACATGACAAGGTAGCTTATTGAATAATACAAGTTGTGTTTTAACCAAAGAAGCAACCGTCCTATGGTAGCAGTAGTGACCTCTTTAACTTTTACACTAGTACTTCCAGGCCCCTCCAGAAATATGTTGATAATGGCTAATCAGTAATCCATCAGTTTGGAAAGCTGGTAGAGGCCTGTATGCAGACAGACAGAAAGATGCAGAGCAGCAAGAGTGCATGATCAACTTTTGCTGGGTGGCTTCATTTCCTTAGATACTACACTGAAGTGTACTTGCAGTCTTATCTGTTGGAAGTTGAGCTAAGCAGAGGACAGACTTTTGTAAATTGATTATTGTAGCATGCCTGATGCATCAGCGTGCCATTCCCAACTTTGCTGTCAGCAAAAGTTGGACTCCTTAACTTGTAACATGCATGGAGAATGGAATTAAGTTCCAAAGTAGTTGGGCAAATTTAATTTTCCAGTTTGCTAAGAAGGAGAGAAAGGAAAACATCATTTTAAAGCTCTCTTGGTGTTTGGAAGGACTTAGGGACAATACATAACTTTGTGATTTAATATGCAGTTAAAAGCCAACAATTTCAAGAGTCTTGGCTTTCATTGCAAGGGGGTTGCTATATAAAGAGGTCTTGCTGCAAACTATTGTTTTCTCCTCCTCCCCCCCCCCCCCCCCCGCAACCCTAACTCCCGCACATAAACCAACATTTTCGTAGCTACAACCAGTTCTGAGGGAGGGTCACTCGATCTGAAATGTTAACTCTGATTTCTCTCCCCAGATGCTGTCAGACCTGCTGAGCTTTTACAGTAATTTCTGCTTTTGTTTCTGATTTACAGCAGCTGCAGTTATTATCACAGGCTGTTACTTTGGCTGCAGAACATATAACTAAAGAGTTGTGGTTTTAGAGTAAAGGGTGAACTATACAAGACTCTGATTAAAAATGTCTTTGGTGGAGGTAGTGAATTTGTTGAGATTATCCAGGTCAAAACTTACAAACATTTGGGGACTAACGGGTGTGGGAAGTGTGCTTGATGTAGAAGTTCAGTAATGTCCTTGTAGTTTGGTTGAGGAAGCAGTAAGGCTAGCTCCTTATGCTTTCAATGGAATACAACATGTGGTTAATGTCAGACATTTATCTAGTGCTTGACTGAATGTAGTTGCCCTGTTCCAGTCTGAAATATAACGATTGATGGATCCTAAGAGTTTGTGCAAAGACTGCTGTTTTCCTAATAAAATCAAAGTTTCTGAACATAGACAATAGGAATTGACTGCATCAGGACTTTGGCTAGCCAGTGTTCAGTATAGACACTCGGCATTTCAAAAAGTCCTCATAATCATTCGATATGTAGTGAAAGGGAGAGGAAGCATATAATAACTATCACAAGGGAAGCTGATGAGGCTAAAGGCAGATTAAACCCAACTGGTGATGATGGATTGCGGGATTTTAAAAGGTAAGTAGCTGCAGCAGTAGTGCATGTATTGGTAGCAATATCCTAGTCTTGGATTGGGGCTTGGGGTGGCGGGGAGTCCCAGACATTGTCAGTTTTTAATTGGATACCTGTTTTTTAACATTGTCAGTTTTTAATTGGATACCTGTTTTTTAACCTCCCCTTTTAAAACAAAGTTATCTATAGGCCAGTTATTCTATGATAACATTATTGGGAAAATGTTAGTCTTATAGAGCATAGCATTTAGAAAGGCATAAAATAATTAAGCACAGCCAACAAGGCTTCATGAAAGGGGAACCATGCCTGAAATTAACTACTATGTTTTGAGGATGCAACAAGAGAGATAGATTAAGTGGAAACAGCACGTAATATTTTTGGGTTTTCAGGCGGTGCTAAATAATGTACCACATGTTAGACTACTTAAGACTCCATGATGTTGTGCTAAAATATTAGCATGGAGTTGGGGCTGGTTAACTAATAGAAGAATTTGCAGACCAGGAACAAGAGTAGGCTGCTCTGCCAGTCAATAAAATAGCTGATTTGATTTTAAACTCAACTGTACAGTCCTGTATGTTCCCAATAACTTTCCATTCCCAGGCTAGTCAAAAGCCTCTCTATACATAGAGGAATTGCAGACAGCTACAGCACAGGTTTGGGGACTCCATGTGTGTAAATCACTAGAGGCTAACATCTCAGTTCAGTGGGTAATATTGACTGTCAGCCTTTATTTCAGAGGAACTGGCACATAAAAGTAGGGAGAAAGCAAGGTGCATTTGGAAAAGCACAGCAGGTCAGACAGCATCCCAGGAGTAGGAAAGTCAATGTTTCATGTCAGCACCCTTCTTCAGGACTGGGGAAGGGGAGGAAAGCCCAGAAATAAAGTGTTGGGAAGAAGGTAGGGTGGGTGAGATGATGATAGGTGGATGCTATTGTTGGTCAGTATAAAGGTGGAGCAGTTGGAAGATGGACAAGTTGGGGTGGAGAGATCGTGAAGCCTGGTGGAGTTAATATTCAGGCTAATGGGCTGGAACCTCCCAAAATGAAAAATGAGGTGGTGTTCATCCACCTAACTGACAGTGGAGGAGGCCAAGGATGGACATGTTACTAGGGGAGTGAGAGGGGCAGTTAGATTTGATGGCAACCGGAAGGTCAGGCTGGTTGGTGCATACAGAGTGGCTGCGCTCTGCAAATTGGTCCCTGTGTCACTGTTTGGTCTCCCCAATACAGAGATGATGACAGCAGGAGCAATGGACACAGTAGGTGAGGTTAGATGAAGTGCAGGTGAATGCTGGATTTGGAAGAATCATTTAGGGCCTTGGATGGAGATGAGATGTAGGGGCAGATGTTGCATCTCCTGTGGTTGCAGGGAAATGTACCAGGTCTATTGGAGGGGTTGGTGGGTAGTTTACAGTTCATGAGAGTCACAGAGTGGTCCCTACAGAACACGGACAGGGATGGGGAGGGAAATATCTTTAATGGTGATGGGGTCTGACTGGATTTGGAGGAAATGTCAGATCATGGTATGTTGTATTTGGAGGTTAGTGGAGTGGCATGGGGACGAAGCAGCCTTTATCATTGTTGAGGAGAAGGTCTGAGGGCAGAAGCACAGAAACGGTGAGAGGGGAGGGAGCGGAAGTTGCAGTTGAGGGGGATCCTTAATAATAGAGGATGGGAAGCTTCTTCAGGACTGGGGAAGGGGAGGAAAGCCCAGAAATAAACAGTGGGGGTGGGGAAGGGAGGTAGGGGAATATTTGGGAAGTCCTAGTGTAGAATGCCTCAACCTGGAAGATGTGGCAGGAGGGGAGGAATTGAGTATGGCATAGCATTTTTACAGGAGTGTGGGTGAGATGAGGTATAGTCAAGGTTTGAATCAATGATGAATAGAACAAAGAAACTTACAGCACAAGAACAGGCCCTTTGGCCATCCAAGCCTGCGCCGATCGAGATCCTCTATCTCAACCTGTCGTCTGTTTTCTAATGGTCTGTATCCCTTTGCTCCCCACCCATCCATGTACCTGTCCCAATATACCTTAAAAGACACTATAGTGTCTGCATCTATCACCTCCGCTGGTAACGCGTTCCAGGCACCTACCACCCTCTGCGTAAAGAACTTTCCACATTTACCTCCCATAAACTTTCCTCCTCTCACTTTGAACTCATGACCCCTAGTAATTGAGTTCCCACACTCTGGGGATGGGGTGGGGGAAGAAAGCTTCTTGCTATTCACCCTGTCTATACCCCTCATGATTTTGTAGATCTCAATCAGGTTCCCCTCCCCTGCCCGAATCTGTCTTTCTAATGAAAATAATCCTAACCTACTCAACCTTTCTTCGTAGCTCGTGCCCTCTGTACCAGGCAACGTCCTGGTGAACCTCCTCTGCACCCTCTCCAAAGCAGCCACATCCCTTTTGGTGATGTGGCGACCAGAACTGTACGCAGTGCTCTAAATGTGGCTGAACCGAAGTCTTACACTACTGTAACATGACCTGCCAACTCTTGTACTCAATACCCTGCCCAATGAAGGAAAGCATGCCATATGCCTTCTTGATCATCTATTGACCTGCATTGTCACCTTCAGGGAACAATGGACCCGAACACCCAGATCTCTCTGTTCATCAATTTTCCCTAGGACTTATCCATTTACTGTATAGTTCGCCCTTGAATTTGATCTCCCAAAATGCATCACCTCGCATTTGCCCGGATTGAACTCCATCTGCCATTTATCTGCCCAACTCTCCAGTCTATCTATATTCTGCTGTAATCTCTGGCAGTCCCCTTCACTATCTGCTACTCCACCAATCTTAGTGTCATCTGCAAACTTGCTGATCAGACCACCTACACCTTCCTCCAGATCATTTATGTGTATCACAAACAACAGTGGTTCTAGCACAGATTCCTGTGGAACACCACTGGTCACAGGTCTCCAATTTGAGAAACTCCCTTCCACTACTACTCCGTCTTCTGTTGCCCAGCCAGTTTTTTAAAATCCATCTAGCTAGCACACCCTGGACACCATGTGACTTCACTTTCTCTATCAGCCTGCCATGGGGAAACCTTATCAAACGCCTTACTGAAGTCCATGTATATGACATCTACAGCCTTTCCCTCATCAATCAACTTTGTCACGTTCTCAAAGAATTCTATTAAGTTGTCAGACATGACCTTCCCTGCACAAAACCATGTTGCCTATCACTGATAAGCCCATTTTCTTCCAAATGGGAATAGATTCTATCCCTCAGTATCTTCTCCAGTAGCTTCCCTACCACTGACGTCAGGCTCACCGGTTGATAATTACCTAGGTTATCCCTGCTACCCTTCTTAAACAAGGGGACGACATTAGTAATTCTCCAGTCCTCTGGGAACTCTTCCGTGTTTAAGGATGTGCAAAGATATCTGTTAAGGCCCCAGCCATCTCCTCTCTCCATTCCCTCAACAACCTGGGAACTTGTCCACCATAATGCCTTTTAGGATACCCAACACTTCCTCCTGCCTTATGCTGACTTGACCAAGAGTAATCAAACATCTATCCCTAACCTCAACATCCATCACGTCCCTCTCCTTGGAGACTACCGATGCAAAGTACTCGTTAACAATGTCACACCCTTTCTCTGACCCGACGCATAACTTTCTTTGTCCTTAAGTGGGCCAATCCTTCTCTAGTTACCCACTTGCTCTTTATATATGAATAAAAAACTTTGGGATTTTCCGTAACCATGTTTGCTCAAGATATCTCTTGTCCCCTTTTAGCTCTTACTGTAGAGGTTGGGTCATTACTGATTAGTATATTCAAGGGTGTGATGGATTTCTTTTAAAGGAATCAGGGGTTACTGGCAAGAGACAGATAGGTAGAACTAAAATTATGAAATCAGCCACAATCTCACTGAATGGCACAACAGCCTTGAAAGGACTGAATGGCCGACTTCTGTTTGCACATCTTATGGTCAATGGTTACCAAAATAAATAGGAACTGGAAGGAAGTAAAGTCACAGAAATAGAATAGGACTGATTGGATTGCTCTGGAGAGATATGGCAAAAATATGGGCTAAATGGCTGTTTCTGATGGTATGCATTTCTAGCACTTTTTCCAGTACCTGGTACTATGATAAATGCATTAGTATGATTTCCATCACAATCAAGTCTGGATAAGTTTGCTTTTATTGTTAATTAACAATGCATCCCTTTGATAAATTTTATGTTCAGAAGGGTAAATGCCCAAAACAAGACTGTACACACTATACAAAGAAACCACAAGGTGGCAACACAAAAACATTACTCTTGACAGGTGCTCTTCTCTGCTTTACGTTATTTAAATTATACACAGCTCCATGAAATATTCTTTTATGGAAAATATATAAATAATTTCTTCTCATTTTTAATCAAGACTATTTTACAGGTATACAATATAAATCAGGTTTCATGTTCAGTGACCTATGAACACTAGAACATCCCAATAATGTAGCAGCTTATCACAGAAATAAAATCAAACACATCCACAATGATGGTTGCAATGTCCATATTCTATGCTCTCTCCCTCTCACAGGTGTCAGTCTTCTATTCCTTCTTAAACAGATATGTAAAATAGCAAAACATTGATAGCTTGATCAAGAAATCTCAGCCACCCTTCTCTCACAACCAAAGGCCGTTGATTCGCTTCAACATCCTCCTCCTTAAAACTCTTATGGGGTGGTTTCGGACACATGTACTTGGAAGAGATCAAAGTTAAACATAATGACCAGCTGACCACAAGACAGACAAACCACATGAGCCAACGAGACTGAGCAGGAAAGACAGATACGTACACGGACCACGGGAATGACCAGACACAGGATTCTTGGAGACATCTACATAATCCTGACAATCAGCATTTACCAATCAACTTTGGAATACATAGGAGTCCAAAATAACACATGATCATGAAACAGTTAATTACTGACCTATAAGAACTTTGAAAATCAGTTATTCAGGATATGGTCACTGTTGCTGACTCATTTAACTGATCAATATGAAGTTAGTGTTCTTACCAGTGCAATGAGGGGACAGGGGAGATATAGGGGAAATAAAACAGATACTGCAGTGTGACTGATGGGTAAGAATTGGTCTGGCAGCTGTGTTAGAGGCAGAGGCATAATTGGAATAAGCAGTTGGAAGACAGAATACTTGTGAGCTGCTGAGGCCACAGCAAAGCCATCCTTTTGTGTTTATAATATTGCATACATCATATTTCTTTCTCCTTGGTCATCAGTTCCTGGAGAGATGGATGTGTATTGTAATAGCACCTTATTCTGGACCCATCCCTTTATTTTCACCTTCCACTTTGCTAGAATTCAACAACTGCTCTGGAAATGAAAACATTCACCTGTTTCCTGTCCAGCCACTAAGGACTGAATGTAATCCTGTCTGGAGAATCCATTGCATTCACCAGCAGTCAGCGATTCTAACCCCAATCCAGAATTTATATCTAATCCTCAATCCTGGGTCATATAATGCCTCTCATCAAGTCTGAATAAATGATCCAAGACAAAGAACTACAGTTATGATTGAGAGCACAGCAACACTGCTCCAGCCACTAAGAGGTTTTCTGACAGATATCTAAATGCAGACACTCCCATTCTCTCCAAAAGCCATAGGAAGCAACACACATTGAAGTAGTGCAGGATAGGATGAGGGGAAACCAGTCACTAGCTATTTCCTTCCTGTCTCAGACATCTAATCATTGGTGTTTATGGTTACAGATACAAAAACATCCATGAACATTTTGTATCTTAGTGTAACTTGCGACCAGTGAAAGGGTGAGAAATTGTGTGCATATGCGTGTCACGTCAAAGTCAGAATGATGAGACAAAACTATTTGGTTGAGACCTTCCCTCCTGAAGCCAGGAGACCATTGCTGTTTGAGATTAATAACAAATAATTGCAATGGAAAGGCCAGGGCTTCATTGTGTTCTTCTCATACCATCACACCTGACATTTTGCAGTGAAAGCAGGGCTCACAGGGCCCTGTACTGTAGTGTTAGAATTTTCATTGCTACTTATTGACACCAACTCCACACAACACACCTTAAAACTCAAAATATACACTTAACTCATGGAATTTCAAGGGCTTCTGCTCATACAAAGCAACTCAGATGAGTGCTAAAAGACCAAAGTTTGCAGTCTGGTATGGTAAAGGGAGGGTGGACCCCAATCTATGAAAGCCTACTGTCACATGGTTTTTAAGGACCCTTAGACAAATGACAATCAGACTTTGCTTCTCCTGAAATGGTGTTTCTGAAAGTTCTGGTACAATCTTTCTTAGCAGGGTATGCAATGGAAACTTCATGCCATTTCAGCCAAAATGTTAAGATGACAGGATTTAGCCCTTAATGATCCATATCAATTGGGTCAGATAAGGAGCACTGCTCACATATCCATGTCCGTACAGGCAGGTTTCTATATACCCTGAGACCCAGAAGCAGATGGGAGGATTTTGCATTTACTTTGGTGTCCAGGAGTAATGGAGAGCAGCCTAGGATTTAGGAACAGGAGTTTCCATACAGAATTGCTGTTTCCTATTCTCTAATGGGCCAGTGGATACGCAGAATTGTTCCTGGGTGCACTAAACTGCATTTCCAATATACACACATTACAATTGCAGCCCTGTAATTAGTTACTGCAAGCGTGATTTACCGTTAAGAGGCAAATCTGCTTGCATTCGGGACCCCACAGCACCATACCATGGAATATTTTTTCTGCCATGAGTTAAGGTTTTCCAGGACTGCATGTCAACAGCACAGGGGTCTGATTCTAATCTGCCTGAACTCGTACAGTCAATGCAATTTAAGTAGATTATAAAGTGGTCTTTCTTACAAGGTGACTACATTTAAACATATAAAATTGGCACCCCTGAAAACTGAGTGCATGGATGGTAGATAGGATTGAGCTCATCTGACCCAGTGATTGAAAGAAACTAAGGCAATGCTGGTGGATGGAGACTTGCGATAGGGTTAGGGATGAGCATGTGCATCTGTGCCAACAGCCATGGAACAGGGAGAGATCCAACCACTCTGGTCTCACTTACTGTCTCCCAGTCTGCATCACTCCTCCTGTAGTGTTAAGGATACCTTCACATCCAAGACAGAGGGAAGGGAAATAAATAAGAACATGCAAGGGACAGGATTTGAGTGCCGATTCGACAATCCTGCCCTGCCCTGCTGGTCACAGCAACAGTCAGATGTTGGTACTGTTGAAGTCTGGGTGAAGTAGTTTGTAGGTTTGGTGATGTGGCAATACGTCAGCACAAATTTGGTCAGGATGCTGGGGTTGGCTCAGCTTCAAGCTGCTTCGGTGATAGAGTAGTATCTGCTTCCTCATACAGCTGTCGAGAGAGTAAACATGGTCAGGGCATGGAGTCACTCCTGCAACAGAGAGACAAAGACAGAGAGAGAGAGAGAGAGAGGGAGAGAGGGAGAGGGGGAGGGGGAGAGGGAGAGAGGGAGAGGGGGAGGGGGAGAGGGGGAGAGGGAGAGGGGGAGAGGGAGAGGGGGAGAGGGAGAGGGAGGGAGAGAGGGAGAGGGAGGGAGAGAGGGAGAGGGAGAGGGGGGGAGGGAGGGAGAGAGGGAGAGGGGGGGAGGGAGGGAGAGAGGGAGAGGGAGAGGGGGGGAGGGAGGGAGAGGGAGGGGGGGAGGGAGGGAGAGAGGGAGAGGGAGAGAGAGAGGGAGGGGGGCAGAGAGGTAGAGAGAGAGAGAGAGACAGAGAGAGAGAGAGACAGAGAGAGAGAGAGAGAGACACAGAGAGAGAGAGAGACAGAGAGAGAGAGAGAGAGACAGAGAGTGAGAGAGACAGAGAGTGAGAGAGACAGAGAGTGAGAGAGACAGAGAGTGAGAGAGACAGAGAGTGAGAGAGACAGAGAGTGAGAGAGACAGAGAGATTGATTGATTCATTCCTTGCAACAAAGACAGTCAGTGACAGAGGTAAGAAAAATTTGAACAAAGAAACCTGCAGCACAGGAACAGGCCCTTCGATCCTCCAAGCCTGCGCCGATCGAGATCCTCTGTCTAACCTGTCATCTATTTTCTAACGGTCCGTGTCCATTTGCTCCCTGCCCATCCATGTATCTGTCCAGATACATCTTAAAAGACACTATCATGTCTGCGTCTACCACCTCCGCTGGCAACGCGTTCCAGGCACACACCACCCTCTGTGTAAAGAACTTTCCACGCATATCTCCCCTAAACTTCCCTCCTCTCACTTTGAACTCATGACCCCTAGTAATTGAGTCCCCCACTCTAGGAAAAAGCTTCTTGCTATCCACCCTGTCTATACCCCTCATGATTTTGTAGACTTCAATCAGGTAACTCTTCAACCTCTGTCTTTCTAATGAAAATAATCCTAATCTACTCAACCTCTCTTCATAGTCAGCACCCTCCATACCAGGCAACATCTTGGTGAACCTCCTCTACACCCTCTCCAAAGTATCCACATCCTTTTGGTAATGTGGCGACTAGAACTGTACACAGTACTCCAAATGTGGCCGAACCAAAAGTCTTATACAACTGTAACATGACCTGCCAACTCTTGTACTCAATACCCCGCCCAATGAAGGAAAGCATGCCATATGCCTTCTTGACCACTCTATTGACCTGCATTGTCACCTTCAGGAAACAATGGACCTGAACACCCCAATCTCTCTGTACATCAATTTTCCCCAGGGCTTTTCCATTTACTGTATAGTTTGCTCTTGAATTAGATCTTCCAAAATGCATCACCTCGCATTTGCCTGGATTGAACTCCATCTGCCATTTATCTGCCCAACTCTCCAATCTATCTATATTCTGCTGTAATCTCTGACAGTCCCCTTCACTATCTGCTACTCCAACAATCTTCGTGTCGTCTGCAAACTTGCTAATCAGACCATCTATACCTTCCTCCAAATCATTTACTTAGATCACAAACAACAGTGGTCCCAGGACAGATCCCTGTGGAACACCACTGGTCACAGGTCTCCAATTTGAGAAACCCCTTTCTACTACTACTCTCTCCTGTTGCCTAGCCAGTTTTTTATCCATCTAGTGCGCACACCCTGGACCCCATGCGACTTCACTTTCTCCATCAACCTACCATGGGGAACCTTTACATTCTTCCTTTACAATGCCATCTTGAAAGCCTCAATTTGCACCTTAAAAGAGACAGGAAACCTTTAGAAATAGACAAAGATTGTTCCTGGAGGCTCTGGTGAAAGTGTCCTCCCAGATTCAGTTTGTAGGGAACTGAGACCAACCAATGACTCTAGCAAATGTGGCCAGAGATCCCATGTGCTTGCTCCTTCCCCCACCCAACCACCCTTCTCATAGAACAATGATATATCTCCCTTAAGAAGCTCCTTACATATGAAGCCCTCCCTACCCTTACGAAGGAGAAATATGATGTCTCAAGAGGGGGAGCTTTCCGATTAACAATTATTGCAGTCAGAAACTTACGGGTTGGAACTGAACATCCTGGAAGAGTTCTTGGATAAACCTGCGGGAAGGCAGACGGAAGGTGCAGTTTGCCAGTAAGTGGGAAACCTCAGAATATAGACAAATGTCATCGAAAGCATGAGGAAACTTTTCCTTTATCCTGGGGGAGAGAGAGTAAAACAGGAGTCTGAGACAAGCAGAGGAATAAATCTCAGAAATACCTTTGAAACAGCAGCCAGTCATTCACAACAGCTGTGAAAGCCAAGGAACACCACTGGGGTGGGATTCACAATCCACCGACCATGGTATTCATCCTGTTCCCCTCATAACATCACAGAATCCCTGCAGTGTGGAACCAGTTTCTGTAAGCAGTCCTGAATCAGTGGTAAAAATACAACTGCTGGAACAATTTCAAACACAGAATGATAACTGCTGCTTGTTATGTGTTGCTGAAATGAGGGGTGGTTGTAATTCTTGTATGCTCTCCTGGAGGACTGAATAGGTGGGATGGTTTTGCTCTTGGTGCAATTGACAAGACTCTATTTATCAGTGATAATAAATTGTGAGGCTGGATGAACACAGCAGGCCCAACAGCATCTCAGGAGCACAAAAGCTGACGTTTCGGGCCTGGACCCTTCATCAGAGAGGGGGATGGGGTGAGGGTTCTGGAATAAATAGGGAGAGAGGAGGAGGTGGACCGAAGATGGAGAGAAAAGAAGATAGGTGGAGAGGAGAGTAGAGGTGGGGAGGTAGGGAGGGGATAGGTCAGTCCAGGGAAGACGGGACAGGTCAAGGAGGTGGGATGAGGTTAGTAGGTAGGAGATGGAGGTGCGGCTTGGGGTGGGAGGAAGGGTTGGGTGAGAGGAAGAACAGGTTAGGGAGGCAGACAGGCTGGACTGGTTTTGCGATGCAGTGGGTGGAGGGGAAGAGCTGGGCTGGATGTGTGGTGCAGTAGGGGGAGGGGACGAACTGGGCTGGTCATGGGCCTCCTGCAGTGCCACAATGATGCCACCCGAAGGTTGCAGGAACAGCAACTCATAGGGGTGAGGGAGGAGGTGTGGGGGCAAGTGTAGCATTTCCTGCGGTTGCAGGGGAAGGTGCCAGGTGTGCTGGGGTTGGAGGGCAGTGTGGAGCAAACAAGGGAGTCACGGAGAGAGTGGTCTCTCCGGAAAGCACTTCCGCCATCTACAATCCGACCCTACCACCCAAGACATTTTTCCATTCCCACCCTTGTCTGCTTTCCGGAGAGACCACTCTCTCCGTGACTCCCGTTCGCAAAGCACTCTGACAATGCCAAGCTCTGCTTATAGCTCCAGCCTGCTGCCTCCAGAACAATGCAGCAGCTGGCCACATTGGGATCCGAGTTCTCAACCACTACACCAGCTGCAATGATTGAAAAAATTTCAGAATGGATACAAGCACAGAGGAATTCATTTGGTACGTCATGTCTAGACTGGTCTGGCTCTCTAAAGCAGCTATTCATCAAGTGGCACCAAGGACAGTCCCCCTGCTGCCTTTTACTCCTGGTAACTGCTCATTCTTCCTTTACAATTCCATCTTGAAAGCCCCAATTGAACCTGCATCCACCAGACTGTCAGGCATTACATTCATAATCTTAACTACTTACTGTGGGACAATCTTTCATGTCACCACTGAAGATAATTAGCAGAAGAAATTATCTGTGTCTCTATGGTTGTTGACTTTTTCACTAACGGGAACAATTTTCTCTCTTTGTCCAGATCCATGATTTTGAACATCTTGATCTAATCCCCACTAAAGCTCCTTTCTTCCAAGGATAATAGTCCCAAATTCTACTATCTTTCTATTTTATTGAAATCCTCAACCCTGGAAACGCTTCTCCATTGTAATACTTACATATTTGTCCCAAGGCGTAGTGTTGTACCACCCGGCTAATAAAGGATACTGCTGATATTATTAACCATTCTTTCAACCTATGCTCCCCCTAAGCTAGCTGCTTGAAGACCTCTGTAGCAGCAGAAAGTGTAGAATCCATACGAGTGAATGTAGGAAATAAAAAGGAGAAGACAATACTGTTTGAGAGTAGTCTATAGCCCTCTAACAGTCAGGATAGAGAATGAGGAATTTTAAAAATTCATAACATTAGTCACAGGTGACTTTTAACTTCATGCATAATTGGAAAATCAATTTGGCAGAGGAAGAGGAAGAATTCATATAGTGCATTCATGAGAGTTTCCTACAAGAATACTGTTGTGGATCCACCCAAGGATCAGGCTTCATTGGATCCGATAACGAGTTTAATGAATGATCTTTCAGTAAAAGATTTGTATGGAACAGTGATCATAGAATTTAACAGTCAAACAAAGAGTGAATAACAGAAATAGCTGTGCTAAAATTAAACAACGGTAGGTACACGGGGATAGGAAAGGAGGTTAGCAGAATAGGTGTTTGATGAACACAGGCAGAATATTTAAAGGAAAACAGTTCATTACTCACAGCAAATATGAAGGAGAATTCTAGGCAGGGGATACACTGACTACGGTTGAGGATAGCATCAAATTTGAAGAAAAAACATATAATATGGCAATGATTAGTGGTAAGCCAGAGGATTGCATTTCATAAGAGCTTCTTTAAATGTTGAAAAGGCAGAGGCCAACGTGAACATAGATGACTTAGAGGAAGAGGTTTAGAAATAATAAAAGGACACCAGGAAATGGCAGAGGTATTGAAAAAAACACTTTAGCATCATTCTTCATGGTGGAGGGCGTTAACAGCATTTCAAAAAGACTAAATAAACTAATGAGGTTAAAGACCACTAACTCCCCTGGACATGATGTGCTGCGTCCTCAGATATTAAAGGAAGTAGCTACACAGATAGTGGATGCACTGGTTGTAATCTTCTGGGAATCTTGGGATTCAGGAAAAAGTCCCTGATAACTGAAAATCTACCAATGGAACACTGTTCTTTAAAAAGGAAGGAGATAAAACACAAGTGACTACAGGCCAGAGATAATGGGAACTGCATATGCTGGAGAATCCAAGATAACAAAGTGTGAGGCTGGATGAACACAGCAGGCCAAGCAGCATCTCAGGAGCACAAAAGCTGACGTTTTGCGCCAAGACCCTTCATCAGATCCATCTAGGCCCGAAACGTCAGTTTCTGTGCTCCTAAATGCTGCTTGGCCTGCTGTGTTCACCCAGTCCCACACTTTGTTAACTATAGGCCAGTTGGCTTAATATCAGTTAGTGTAGAAGTGTTAGTCTGTTTTAAAGGAAGCCCATTACAGATAGTAATAACCTGAACATCATCATGCCTCAGGCAAGGGGAGGTTTTCAAAATATTCCTTCTTGGTAAACTCAGCCTGTGAAGGAATTGATCCCATGATTTTGGCATTACTCTGCATCACAAACCAGCCATCTTGCTAAGTGAACTAACTGAACTCCTTCACATTACAGCACAGCATTTAGAAAATATCACACAATCAAGCAGAGTCACTACCATGATTGACAGGGCCGTTACCGGTGTTCAAACCATCTCTTGCTTTTCTGCCCTCATTCCACAACATCGATAGCGTCCCTCTGGTGCTCGCATACCAGCCCACCAGCCTCCACATCCAAATAATTATTAACAACTAATTCTGCCACCTCCAGCAGGATACCAAAACTAGGCTCATAATATTCAACTCATTAGACTAATTTTGTTTAAATTACTTTTGACAATTGATGATGTCTGAGAGAAGGTTGTCTGCTGGCCCTTTCAACCAGGTGATAGCACTTAGCGATGGAGACGAGGGTTAAGTGGACTTTGGGAGCAAACCTTTTGAAAGGAAATAACTTTTTAATTACGTTTGGTTTTCTGATTGTCGTACAAGCTGCATGTTGAAGCAAGTCTTGTTTTTGCTTTGAAAGGGTCTAGGCCCGAAACGTCAGCTTTTGTGCTCCTGAGATGCTGCTTGGCCTGCTGTGTTCATCCAGCTTCACACTTTGCTATCTTGACACCTGCCTATTTACTTCCTCCCTCCTGATTATCACAGCCTCAAACACATGTTCCAGTGAAGGACTGATTTACTTATACTTCATTCAATTTAGTCTATTGCATTCTCTTATCACAATGTAGGTTCACCCACAACGGGGAGATGGAACACAAGCTGGGTGAGCGCTTTGTAGAATGTTTACGTTCTGTCCATAAAAACGATCACGAGCTTCCAGCTGCTTGCCACTTTAACACCCTACCATGCTCCCCTGCCAAATCTCTGTAACAGGCCTGCTGCAGTCCTCCAGCAAAGCTCAGTGCATGCTTGAAGAACAGCATCTCATTTTCCATTTAGGGATCCTGCAGTGTCTAGGACTGAATGCTGAGTTTCATAACTTGAGAGCCTGATTCCTTCCTGCCATGTTTTTTAATCCACCCTACACCTGATTCTGTTACAATATGGATTCTTTTAGCACAGTCACCCATTCCCAGGTACTCCTAGACCCATTATCACATTACATGGGCTACATTCAGCACAGCTAATCCAATTTCTCACGTTTAGCTGTTATTATCAACTCATCCAGCTGTTCTGCTATCCACAATCTACATGTTTGTCTACCCCTTTCATATATCTCTCGCTAGGCACCATCTCCACCTATTCACTAACTTATTCCACTTCAGCTTCAGAATAAATATTACTTTTCCCAAGGTACAAAAGTTCTTATGAAAAGTCACTGGACTCAAAATGTTAACTCTGATTTCTTCCCACAGATCCTGCCAGGACTGCTGAATTTCTCCAGCAAATCCTGTTTTTGTGCAGAGGACAAAGGCACTCAGGGCATTTGAGATTAGTTATAAGTGTATGCCCAGTCAGAAATGCCCATTTCCCATAAACAAATGAAAAGAAACTACTTTTAGTGGTAGTGTCTTCACTTGTCTGGGCTCCAGAGCTATGAAATTCTCTTCTCCCTCTGTACCTTGCTCTAGTTCTTACTGCCTCCTTAAAATCAACTTCTTTGGTCAACATTTTGGTCCTCTGATATAGTCTCTCCTTATATGGCTCAGCATCACACTTAAAATGCTCTTCTGATCCGCTTTCGGTCCTTGGACCCCAGTTATTCATAACATATTAGCAATGAGCTGGATGAGGGAACTAAATGTAATATTTTCACATATGCAAATGACACAAAGCTGGATGAGAGGGTGCGCGGGCTGTGAGGAAGATACAAGATGTTTCAGCATGATTTGGATAAGCTGAGCGAGTGAGCAAATGATTGGCAGAAGCAGTATAATGTGGCAACTTGTGAATATATCCACTTTGGTAGCAAAAGCCAAAGTTTAGGTTATTACCCGAAAGGCTATAATCTGAGGGTAAAACCTGCAACATGACTTCGATATCCTTGTGCACCAGTCACTGAGAGGAAGCATGCAGGTGCAGCAGGCAGTGAAGAAGGTAAATGGTCTTCATTGTTAGAGGACTTGAGGGAATGTCTTGCTGCAGTTATTAGGGCCATGGTGTGAGTACACCAAGGATACTGCGTGCAATTTTGGTCTCCTTATTGGAGGAAAGATGCTCTTGCTATAAGGAGTGCAATAAAGGCTTATCAGACTGATTCCTGGGATAGTGGGAATGACTGGAGGAAAGGCCGGGTCAGTTCGGATTGCATTCACTAAAGTTCAGATGAATGAGAGGCGGGGGAATTCTCATTGAAACCAATAAAATTCTAACAGGACTAGATGCAGCAAGAATGTAGCCTGTGATGAAACTCCAAAATCAGGGTCACAGTCGAAAGATACGTGAATTTTCCTTTTAATCATCTGTGGGACAGTGGGGTCATTGGCTGGGCCAGCATTTGTTGCTTATCCCTAGCTGCCCCTTGAGAAGGTAGTGATAAACTGCCTTTTTGAACCACTACTGTCCACCTCCTGTATATTGACTGATAATGCCCTAGGGAAGGGAACTTAAGGATTTTGACCCAGCAGAGGGGAACTTGCAGGGGGTGGTGTTCCTAAGTATCTGCTGCCCTTGTCCTTCTAGATGGAAGTGGTCGTGGGTTTGGAAGGTGCTGTCTGAGGATCTTTGGTGAATTTCTGCAGTACATCTTGTAGATAGTACACACTGCTGCTACTGAGTGTCGGTGGTGGGGGGGAGTGGATCCTTGTGGATGTGGTGCAAATCAAGAGGCTGCTTTGTCCTGGATGGTGTCGAGCTTCTTGAGTGTTGTTGGGGCTGCACCGATCTGGGAAGTATTCCAGCACACTCCTGACTTGTGCCTTGTAGATGGTGGACAGGCTTTGGTGAGTCAGGTAGTGAGTTACTGCCACAGTATTCCTAACCTGCTATTGTAGCCACTGTGTTTATGTGGTAAACCCTTCGAATGTTTTGTAAATGGTAACCCTGAGGATGTTGATAATGGGGGATTCAATGCTGGCAAAATCACTGAATGTAGCATCTGCAATTCTTACTATCTCTCGCCAGCACATGAGGCAATATCATGGGGCGGCACGGTGGCTCAGTGGTTAGAACTGCAGCCTCACAGCGCCAGGGACCTGGGTTCGATTCTAGCCTTGGGCGACTACTCTAAATGGGCAGTGGTTAGATTTGTCTCTGATTGGCATGAATATTACTTGCCACTTATCAACCCAAGCCTGGATATTGTCCAGATCTTGTTGCATTTGAACAAGGACCGCTTCAGTATCTGAAGAGTCATGAATGGTGTTGGACTTTGTGCAATTAGATTCCCTACAGTGTGGAAACAGGCCCTTCGGCCCAACAAGTCCACACCACCCCTTGAAGCATCCCACCCAGACTCATCCCCCTATAACCCACACACCCCAGAACACTATGGGCAATTTAGCATGGCCAATCCACCTAGCCTGCACATCTTTGGACTGTGGGAGGAAATCAGAGCACCCGGAGGAAACCCACGCAGACATGGGGAGAATGTGCAAACTCCACACAGACAGTCGCCCGACGCTGGAATCGAACCTGGGTCCCTGGTGCTGAGAGGCTGCAGTGCTAACCACTGAGCCACCGTGCCACCCCAATTATTGGTGAACATCCCCACTCCTGACCTTAATGATGGAGTTAAAGTAATTGATGTAGCATCTGAAGATGGTTGGACCTAAGGGACTACCCTGATGAACTCCTGCTCAGTTGTCTTGGAGCCGAGATGACTGACCTCCGATAACCATGGTCCTATGTGCCAGGCATGCCTCCAGCCAACACACAGTTTTGTTCAGGCTCCTTGATATCACTCAGTTGAATACAGCCTTGATGTCAAGGGTTGTCACTCTCACCAGACCTTTAGAATTCAGCTCTGTTGTCCACATTTGAACCAAGGCTGTAATGAGGTCAGGACCTGAATGGTCCTGGCAGAACCTAAACTGGGCGTCACTAAGCAGTGCTGCTTGATAGTGCTGTTACTGACACTTTCCATCACTTTACTGATGATTGAGAGTAGACTGATGGGACGGAAATTAGCTGGGTTGGATTTGTTCTACTTTTTATATACAAGACATGCCTGGGCATTTTTCCACATCATCAGGTAGATACCTGGAACTGGGACAGCTTGGCTAGGGGAGCGGCAAGTTCTGAAGCACAATTTGAAGGTACTATTGCTGAAATGTTGTCAGGGCCCATTATCTTTGCAGTATTCAGTGCCTTCAACTGTTTAATATCACACAGAGTGAATCGAATTGGCTGCAGACTGGTGTCTGTAGTGCTGGGGACCACTGGAGGAAGCAGAGATGGATCAACCACTTGGCACTTCTGGTGAAGATTGCTGTGAATGATTCAGCCTTATTTTTGCATTGATGTGCCGGGCCCTTCCATCATTGAAGATGGGGCTATTTGTAGAGCCGCCTCCTTCAGTGAGTTAGAGATAATGGGAACTGCAGATGCTGGAGAATTCCAAGATAATAAAATGTGAGGCTGGATGAACACAGCAGGCCAAGCAGCATCTCAGGAGCACAAAAGCTGACGTTTCGGGCCTGGACCCTTCATCAGAGAGGGGGATGGGGAGAGGGAACTGGAATAAATAGGGAGAGAGGGGGAGGCGGACCGAAGATGGAGAGTAAAGAAGATAGGTGGAGAGAGTATAGGTGGGGAGGTAGGGAGGGGATAGGTCAGTCCAGGGAAGACGGACAGGTCAAGGAGGTGGGATGAGGTTAGTAGGTAGATGGGGGTGCGGCTTGGGGTGGGAGGAAGGGATGGGTGAGAGGAAGAACCGGTTAGGGAGGCAGAGACAAGTTGGACTGGTTTTGGGATGCAGTGGGTGGGGGGGGGGAAGAGCTGGGCTGGTTGTGTGGTGCAGTGGGGGGAGGGGACGAACTGGGCTGGTTTAGGGATGCAGTAGGGGAAGGGGAGATTTTGAAACTGGTGAAGTCCACATTGATACCATTAGGCTGCAGGGTTCCCAGGCGGAATATGAGTTGCTGTTCCTGCAACCTTCGAGTGGCATCATTGTGGCACTGCAGGAGGCCCATGTTGGACATGTCATCTAGAGAATGGGAGGGGGAGTGGAAATGGTTTGCGACTGGGAGGTGCAGTTGTTTGTTGCGAACTGAGCGGAGGTGTTCTGCAAAGCGGTCTCCAAGCCTCCGTTTGGTTTCCCCAAAGTAGAGGAAGCCACACCGGGTACAGTGGATGCAGTATACCACATTGGCAGATGTGCAGGTGAACCTCTGCTTAATGTGGAATGTCATCTTGGGGCCTGGGATGGGGGTGAGGGAGGAGGTGTGGGGACAAGTGTAGCATTTCCTGCGGTTGCAGGGGAAGGTGCCCATCACCGTTCATGACTGGATGTGTTAGGGCTGCAAAACTTAGATCTGATCTGTTGGTTGTGCGATCACTTAGCTCTATCACTTGCTGCTTATGCTGTTTGGCATGCAAGTAGTCTTGTTTATTATCTTCAAGTTAACACCTTATTTTCAGGTATGCCTGGTGTTGCTCCTGGCATGCCCTGCTGCACTCTCTATTGAACTAGGGTTGATCCCCTGCATTGATGGTAATGGTTGAGTGGGGGATATGCTGGGCTATGAGGTTACAGATTGTGCTGGAGTACAATTCTGCTGCTGTTGATTGCCCACAGCGCCTCATGGATGCCCAGTCTTGAGCTGCTAGATCTGTTCTAAGTCTGTCCCATTTGTCACAGTTATAAGAAATATCTTCACCCAGAGAGTGGTGACCTGTGGAATTCACTGTATAAAAAGTAGTGATTTCAAAGAGGAATTGGGTTTAACACTTGGGTGTTAATGGGATCAAGAGATATGGGGGGAAAAGCAGGAACAAACCATTCAGTTGGATGATTGCAAATGGTTATGATAAATGGTGGATCGGGCTTGAAGGGCCAAATGGCTTACACCTGCTTCTATCTTCCATGTCCTTTGGGTTGTTTCATTATGTTACATGCACTTTCTAAATATAAAGGTGCCATTGTTGAGTGTGAACAAATATCTTGGAGTGATATAGTGAAATTAATTCTTACGTCAAGAGCCCAGTTTCGTGACCTTTTGTGCCCACTGAGCTGCTCAGGTTAATGACCAATCGTAAGACTTCTTTCCTTAGCAGTACTCGGCAGGCAGGCGTGTCTTCGATGACAGGTTTCCCTCCTGTAGATGACAACAAGATTCAAAGGTGATGAAGGTGAATAACAGCCAATAACATGGTCAGACAAGAGTAATTTAATCTTTCACCTGCTTATATAAGATACACTACAGAAATTCGCCAATTCTTCTTAGACAGCACCTTCCAAATCCATGACCACTTTCGTCTTGAAGGACAAGGGTACATTGGAACACCACCCCCTGCAAGTTCTCCTCCAAGCTACTCACCATCCTGACTTCAAAATACACTGCCATTCCTTCAGTGTCACTGGGTCAAAATCCTGGCATTCCCTCCCTAAGAGCTAAACTTCTGGAAAAGGAAATGAACAATCAGTGGTAGTGATTCATATGGGAACCAACGAGAAAGAGACAGACAGCTTCGAGGGCTTGCAACATCAGTTTCGGGAGTTAATGAGTAGGTGGGAACACAGGAGTTGCAGGGAAGTAATTGCAAAAATACCACCTGTGCCACGAACCTCACTATTCAGGCAAAGGCAGATCAGGCAGTAAATCGGTGGCTTGAAGGATGGTGTAGGAGGGAGGGATTTTGAGACATTGGGATCACTTTGGGAAAAGAGAAAGCTATTCAGAACAGATGGGCTGTGCCTGAGCTGAAAAGGAACTAATCTCCTCACTGCGACAGTAAGTAGTACAGTTGGGTGGGCTATAAAGTCATACAGCACAGAAACAGATTCTTCAGTCCAATTCATTCATGCTGACCAAGATTCCCAGAATAAACCAGTCCCTCAACCTTTTCTGTTCATGTACTTATCCAAATGTGTTAATATTGTAACTACACCTGCATCTACAACTTCCTCTGTTAGTTCAGTCTATGCACACAAACCACCCTCTGTGAGCTAAAGTTGAGCCTAGTTTTGGAAGTAACAGAGAGGGCAAATGAGAGAAGGTTGGGAATGGAGTAAAGCAAGTGAAGGAAAGCTTCAGTGTTGTCAATGGAGGGAGAAATGATAGTCTTCTAATAGCCGAGAGAGAAATAACTGCAGGTTTAAATTTTATGCATGAAAATGCACAAGAGTATAGGGGAACTAGTAGCAGAAATTGCTGTCGAGGGATCTGACATAGCAGTATTGACAGAAATGCGACTCAAGCCAAACAGGACTGTTTACCTTATAGGACTTTTCGTAGAAACAGCACAGGGAAAAGGGATCGAGGTTTAGCAACCTCGGTCAAAGATAACATCATTGCCCTGGAACAAGATATAGTTCTGAATCAGAATCTATACGGCTGGATGCGTGAAACAGGAAAGGAGCGATGACCTTGTTAGGTATTTATTAAAGACCACCAGATAGTGGAGAGGAGTAAGAAACAGCATATTTAGGCAGATTATGGAAATCTGCAGGACAAGTAGTTTTTTGATAGTTGGTGATTTCAGCTACCTGAGGGTGGACAGGGAAAAGGTATGGAACATGGAAAGGGAGAAATTCCTGCAATGTGAGCAGTACAATTCCAGTCCTACCCGGGAGGGGGAATGTGTTAGATCTGGTGATAGGAAATGAGGTGGGCCAAATGGTGAATATCAGATTGGGGAGCATTTGGAAAACAATGATCATAAAGATTCATTATTAAGTTAGAAAAGGATTTTTAAAAAAATCAATGATTGGGATCACAGACTGGAAACACATTTTGGTGGATAAAACTTCAGATGAAAAATGGAAGAATTTCAAACGGGAGATGAACTGAATGCAAGTTAGGTACATACAGAAATCTGTGGAAGACTACGGATACTGAGAAAATTAGAAAGAAAACAGAGGCAAATGGTGCACAACGACTAACAACAGCTGTAGGAATCAGGAAGAGTACTTCAAATGGTGCACAACGACTAACAACAGCTGTAGGAATCAGGAAGAGTACCTCAAATGGTGCACAACGACTAACAACAGCTGTAGGAATCAGGAAGAGTACTTCAAATGGTGCACAACGACTAACAACAGCTGTAGGAATCAGGAAGAGTACTTCAAATGGTGCACAACGACTAACAACAGCTGTAGGAATCAGGAAGAGTACCTCAAATGGTGCACAACGACTAACAACAGCTGTAGGAATCAGGAAGAGTACTTCAAATGGTGCACAACGACTAACAACAGCTGTAGGAATCAGGAAGAGTACCTCAAATGGTGCACAACGACTAACAACAGCTGTAGGAATCAGGAAGAGTACTTCAAATGGTGCACAACGACTAACAACAGCTGTAGGAATCAGGAAGAGTACCTCAAATGGTGCACAACGACTAACAACAGCTGTAGGAATCAGGAAGAGTACTTCAAATGGTGCACAACGACTAACAACAGCTGTAGGAATCAGGAAGAGTACCTCAAATGGTGCACAACGACTAACAACAGCTGTAGGAATCAGGAAGAGTACTTCAAATGGTGCACAACGACTAACAACAGCTGTAGGAATCAGGAAGAGTACTTCAAATGGTGCACAACGACTAACAACAGCTGTAGGAATCAGGAAGAGTACTTCAAATGGTGCACAACGACTAACAACAGCTGTAGGAATCAGGAAGAGTACTTCAAATGGTGCACAACGACTAACAACAGCTGTAGGAATCAGGAAGAGTACTTCAAATGGTGCACAACGACTAACAACAGCTGTAGGAATCAGGAAGAGTACTTCAAATGGTGCACAACGACTAACAACAGCTGTAGGAATCAGGAAGAGTACTTCAAATGGTGCACAACGACTAACAACAGCTGTAGGAATCAGGAAGAGTACCTCAAATGGTGCACAACGACTAACAACAGCTGTAGGAATCAGGAAGAGTACCTCAAATGGTGCACAACGGACTAACAACAGCTGTAGGAATCAGGAAGAGTACTTCAAATGGTGCACAACGACTAACAACAGCTGTAGGAATCAGGAAGAGTACCTCAAATGGTGCACAACGACTAACAACAGCTGTAGGAATCAGGAAGAGTACTTCAAATGGTGCACAACGACTAACAACAGCTGTAGGAATCAGGAAGAGTACTTCAAATGGTGCACCAACGACTAACAACAGCTGTAGGAATCAGGAAGAGTACCTCAAATGGTGCACAACGACTAACAACAGCTGTAGGAATCAGGAAGAGTACCTCAAATGGTGCACAACGACTAACAACAGCTGTAGGAATCAGGAAGAGTACCTCAAATGGTGCACAACGACTAACAACAGCTGTAGGAATCAGGAAGAGTACTTCAAATGGTGCACAACGACTAACAACAGCTGTAGGAATCAGGAAGAGTACTTCAAATGGTGCACAACGACTAACAACAGCTGTAGGAATCAGGAAGAGTACTTCAAATGGTGCACAACGACTAACAACAGCTGTAGGAATCAGGAAGAGTACTTCAAATGGTGCACAACGACTAACAACAGCTGTAGGAATCAGGAAGAGTACTTCAAATGGTGCACAACGACTAACAACAGCTGTAGGAATCAGGAAGAGTACTTCAAATGGTGCACAACGACTAACAACAGCTGTAGGAATCAGGAAGAGTACTTCAAATGGTGCACAACGACTAACAACAGCTGTAGGAATCAGGAAGAGTACCTCAAATGGTGCACAACGACTAACAACAGCTGTAGGAATCAGGAAGAGTACTTCAAATGGTGCACAACGACTAACAACAGCTGTAGGAATCAGGAAGAGTACCTCAAATGGTGCACAACGACTAACAACAGCTGTAGGAATCAGGAAGAGTACCTTCAAATGGTGCACAACGACTAACAACAGCTGTAGGAATCAGGAAGAGTACTCAAATGGTGCACAACGACTAACAACAGCTGTAGGAATCAGGAAGAGTACCTCAAATGGTGCACAACGACTAACAACAGCTGTAGGAATCAGGAAGAGTACCTCAAATGGTGCACAACGACTAACAACAGCTGTAGGAATCAGGAAGAGTACCTCAAATGGTGCACAACGACTAACAACAGCTGTAGGAATCAGGAAGAGTACTTCAAATGGTGCACAACGACTAACAACAGCTGTAGGAATCAGGAAGAGTACTTCAAATGGTGCACAACGACTAACAACAGCTGTAGGAATCAGGAAGAGTACCTCAAATGGTGCACAACGACTAACAACAGCTGTAGGAATCAGGAAGAGTACTTCAAATGGTGCACAACGACTAACAACAGCTGTAGGAATCAGGAAGAGTACCTCAAATGGTGCACAACGACTAACAACAGCTGTAGGAATCAGGAAGAGTACTTCAAATGGTGCACAACGACTAACAACAGCTGTAGGAATCAGGAAGAGTACCTTCAAATGGTGCACAACGACTAACAACAGCTGTAGGAATCAGGAAGAGTACCTCAAATGGTGCACAACGACTAACAACAGCTGTAGGAATCAGGAAGAGTACCTCAAATGGTGCACAACGACTAACAACAGCTGTAGGAATCAGGAAGAGTACCTCAAATGGTGCACAACGACTAACAACAGCTGTAGGAATCAGGAAGAGTACCTCAAATGGTGCACAACGACTAACAACAGCTGTAGGAATCAGGAAGAGAGTACCTCAAATGGTGCACAACGACTAACAACAGCTGTAGGAATCAGGAAGAGTACCTCAAAATGGTGCACAACGACTAACAACAGCTGTAGGAATCAGGAAGAGTACCTCAAATGGTGCACAACGACTAACAACAGCTGTAGGAATCAGAAGAGTACCTCAAATGGTGCACAACGACTAACAACAGCTGTAGGAATCAGGAAGAGTACCTCAAATGGTGCACAACGACTAACAACAGCTGTAGGAATCAGGAAGAGTACCTTCAAATGGTGCACAACGACTAACAACAGCTGTAGGAATCAGGAAGAGTACTCAAATGGTGCACAACGACTAACAACAGCTGTAGGAATCAGGAAGAGTACTTCAAATGGTGCACAACGACTAACAACAGCTGTAGGAATCAGGAAGAGTACTTCAAATGGTGCACAACGACTAACAACAGCTGTAGGAATCAGGAAGAGTACTTCAAATGGTGCACAACGACTAACAACAGCTGTAGGAATCAGGAAGAGTACCTCAAATGGTGCACAACGACTAACAACAGCTGTAGGAATCAGGAAGAGTACCTTCAAATGGTGCACAACGACTAACAACAGCTGTAGGAATCAGGAAGAGTACTTCAAATGGTGCACAACGACTAACAACAGCTGTAGGAATCAGGAAGAGTACCTCAAATGGTGCACAACGACTAACAACAGCTGTAGGAATCAGGAAGAGTACTTCAAATGGTGCACAACGACTAACAACAGCTGTAGGAATCAGAAGAGTACTTCAAATGGTGCACAACGACTAACAACAGCTGTAGGAATCAGGAAGAGTACTTCAAATGGTGCACAACGACTAACAACAGCTGTAGGAATCAGGAAGAGTACTTCAAATGGTGCACAACGACTAACAACAGCTGTAGGAATCAGGAAGAGTACTTCAAATGGTGCACAACGACTAACAACAGCTGTAGGAATCAGGAAGAGTACTTCAAATGGTGCACAACGACTAACAAACAGCTGTAGGAATCAGGAAGAGTACTTCAAATGGTGCACAACGACTAACAACAGCTGTAGGAATCAGGAAGAGTACCTCAAATGGTGCACAACGACTAACAACAGCTGTAGGAATCAGGAAGAGTACCTCAAATGGTGCACAACGACTAACAACAGCTGTAGGAATCAGGAAGAGTACTTCAAATGGTGCACAACGACTAACAAACAGCTGTAGGAATCAGGAAGAGTACTTCAAATGGTGCACAACGACTAACAACAGCTGTAGGAATCAGGAAGAGTACTTCAAATGGTGCACAACGACTAACAACAGCTGTAGGAATCAGGAAGAGTACTTCAAATGGTGCACAACGACTAACAACAGCTGTAGGAATCAGGAAGAGTACTTCAAATGGTGCACAACGACTAACAACAGCTGTAGGAATCAGGAAGAGTACTTCAAATGGTGCACAACGACTAACAACAGCTGTAGGAATCAGGAAGAGTACCTCAAATGGTGCACAACGACTAACAAACAGCTGTAGGAATCAGGAAGAGTACTTCAAATGGTGCACAACGACTAACAACAGCTGTAGGAATCAGGAAGAGTACTTCAAATGGTGCACAACGACTAACAACAGCTGTAGGAATCAGGAAGAGTACTTCAAATGGTGCACAACGACTAACAACAGCTGTAGGAATCAGGAAGAGTACTTCAAATGGTGCACAACGACTAACAACAGCTGTAGGAATCAGGAAGAGTACTTCAAATGGTGCACAACGACTAACAACAGCTGTAGGAATCAGGAAGAGTACTTCAAATGGTGCAACAACGACTAACAACAGCTGTAGGAATCAGGAGAGTACCTCAAATGGTGCACAACGACTAACAACAGCTGTAGGAATCAGGAAGAGTACTTCAAATGGTGCACAACGACTAACAACAGCTGTAGGAATCAGGAAGAGTACTTCAAATGGTGCACAACGACTAACAAACAGCTGTAGGATCAGGAAGAGTACCTCAAATGGTGCACAACGACTAACAACAGCTGTAGGAATCAGGAAGAGTACCTCAAATGGTGCACAACGACTAACAACAGCTGTAGGAATCAGGAAGAGTACTTCAAATGGTGCACAACGACTAACAACAGCTGTAGGAATCAGGAAGAGTACCTCAAATGGTGCACAACGACTAACAACAGCTGTAGGAAATCAGGAAGAGTACCTCAAATGGTGCACAACGACTAACAACAGCTGTAGGAATCAGGAAGAGTACTCAATGGTGCACAACGACTAACAACAGCTGTAGGAATCAGGAAGAGTACTTCAAATGGTGCACAAACGACTAACAACAGCTGTAGGAATCAGGAAGAGTACCTCAAATGGTGCACAACGACTAACAACAGCTGTAGGAATCAGGAAGAGTACCTCAAATGGTGCACAACGACTAACAACAGCTGTAGGAATCAGGAAGAGTACCTCAAATGGTGCACAACGACTAACAACAGCTGTAGGAATCAGGAAGAGTACCTCAAATGGTGCACAACGACTAACAACAGCTGTAGGAATCAGGAAGAGTACCTTCAAATGGTGCACAACGACTAACAACAGCTGTAGGAATCAGGAAGAGTACCTCAAATGGTGCACAACGACTAACAACAGCTGTAGGAATCAGGAAGAGTACCTCAAATGGTGCACAACGACTAACAACAGCTGTAGGAATCAGAAGAGTACCTCAAATGGTGCACAACGACTAACAACAGCTGTAGGAATCAGGAAGAGTACCTCAAATGGTGCACAACGACTAACAACAGCTGTAGGAATCAGGAAGAGTACCTCAAATGGTGCACAACGACTAACAACAGCTGTAGGAATCAGGAAGAGTACCTCAAATGGTGCACAACGACTAACAACAGCTGTAGGAATCAGGAAGAGTACTTCAAATGGTGCACAACGACTAACAAACAGCTGTAGGAATCAGGAAGAGTACTTCAAATGGTGCACAACGACTAACAACAGCTGTAGGAATCAGGAAGAGTACTTCAAATGGTGCACAACGACTAACAACAGCTGTAGGAATCAGGAAGAGTACTTCAAATGGTGCACAACGACTAACAACAGCTGTAGGAATCAGGAAGAGTACCTCAAATGGTGCACAACGACTAACAACAGCTGTAGGAATCAGGAAGAGTACTTCAAATGGTGCACAACGACTAACAACAGCTGTAGGAATCAGGAAGAGTACCTCAAAATGGTGCACAACGACTAACACAGCTGTAGGAATCAGGAGAGTACTTCAAATGGTGCACCAACGACTAACAACAGCTGTAGGAATCAGGAAGAGTACTTCAAATGGTGCACAACGACTAACAACAGCTGTAGGATCAGGAAGAGTACCTCAAATGGTGCACAACGACTAACAACAGCTGTAGGAATCAGGAATCGAGTACCTCAAATGGTGCCAACGACTACAACAG
>NC_081356.1:134605379-134620379 GCF_030684315.1 Stegostoma tigrinum
GGTGCAGATTCCAGGATTCTTGATCATATCACCGCAGTATTCCCAGCTTCTGACCTGCTCTTGTAGCCTCTGTGTTTATGTGGTGGTTCCAGTTGAGTTTCTGATGAATGGTAACCCCCATATTGATAGTGGGGGATTCAGAAGGACTGGGATTTGTATTGATTGGATGTGGAAATGATAAAGCCTGGCAAGGGATTGGGCCTCATGGGTATGAGAAGCTATGGAAGGGGGTAGGTAGGTGAAAGGTCATGAAGTTGTATGGATGAAGCATGGGGAGTGTTAGGAGGTGTGAGTGGTGATGGCTGGAGGGTTGAGGGTGGTTCTATTTTTTATTATAACCAGGACCAGTCCCTTTGTGGGCCTGTTAAACAGCTTTCATCAGCCCCTGGCAGCTACAACTGTTTACAAACTACAAACCTGATGAAGGTTAGCTAGGCTGGGAAATTCCCAGGTTCCTGCCCTCCATTGTGGAATGAAAGTGGAATTCAGCATCTGTGCGCCTTTCCCCCAGTAAGGCTGCAGCAGCCACTCTGGACCAGAATTGGAAAACTTACCTCCTCAGAATTGATGGAAGCTCCCGGAATCTTGCGATCTGAAACAACAAAAGTTGCAGGAAACAGACGTAACTAAACTACTCAATAATACAAATTGCTGAAACCAGGAATTCTGACAAGTTATCCATCGTTTTGGCTAATTGATTGTCTGGTTGGCATGATGCCTGTTTGAATATTGAGATTTACATCGTGTAGCTGTGTATCTGTAACACCACTTTTTACTTTTAAGTTACAGATTTCAACACCTGCAGTTCTTATTTTAATTGTTGTCTTCACCAAGGATAATCATGGGAAATGGGACCAGTGTTGGCCCCAACCATTTCCCATTCAGCGCTAACCCGGTCAGATGCAGGGAGGAACTTCCTTTATTTAATTCTGACCGTAAGCCTCAGTCCTTCACCTACAATCCCTTCCGTGGTGTCATTTCAGTTCTCCATTCCGATCATACTGTAACTTCATGGTTTGGCAATGCCGATGGGTACCAACTGATAGACAATGTTGACTAGGGGTGCCTGTGCCCAACAGGGGCTGGATTGAATGAGGGACAGTTTGAGGAGGAGTTAGAATTCCTGCTTCAACAGTGATGGTCAGTCTCCCTGTTCACATATCCCATCATTGTCTCCTGATCTGACCATTACCATGTGTTCCCAGGTGTAACACAGTTAATATCCAGGCTGTGAGATTGCCATCAGTTGCCACACCAAGCTGGAGCTGTAACCACTCTTACATTTATCTCTCCATGTCCTTCTACTTTGATGGAAATGAGGAATTTTTGCTAAATTCTTCCTGGACCAATCCTTTGAAGGGGGTGGCCATGCTGAGAACCTCATGAATCTATGAAATCGATGAGGAGGGCCCACCTTATTTCAGGATATTAATCAATCCAGATTGTGGTAAATGAGGAAGTGACTTTGATGCGAAGGTGTGCTCTCAGGAGCTGAACAAATCACTTTTAGAATTGCAGAAACTGGCCGCAAACAGAACGGCCCATATTGCTGTGACCTCCTAGACATTTGGATGAACAGGTCAAGTCTAAGATAGTCCCGGTAGGTCATGTAAAAAACCTGCAGAGACTGACTGCTCCTGAAAATCGAATGGCTGAACTTTTTTTTGACCAGCAGATGTGGATGAACACAACAGTGAAACATCTGCACTGCCTCTTCCTTGGCTCAGAGCATGGTGAAGTTATCTTTGCTGCCCAGATTACATAATTGATTATGCCACCATAAACCTGAATAGTTTCCAATAAGCTCCGTTGGTGGATTATTGAAATTTACTTAGAGAAAATGGCCTTTAGCTTATCTGCAAATAAATCAATTCGCACAGAAAACAAACAACTGCGTATAGCCTATGTTATGTCAATGTCAACTGCCCACTGTTATAAGGAATTATGAAAATTCTGTTTACTGTTACCAGAGGATAAAGAATACAGCCCATCACCTCAGAGTCAGATTAATCAGAGATGGGTAAGCGATGCCAGCCTTCTGAGAACGGAAGAGAATTCCCTAAATGTTGGCACTCTGAGTTTTTCAGCCCATCAGTTGAGGCTGGATTTGAATGCCGAGGTAAAACAGCAGTGAGCTATCTGGCTCCCATGTGTGGCTTTCTCTTTTATCCATCAACCCTTGCATCCTCTCACCTGCTTAGGTTGGAGTGAATTCTTACCTTCGGGTTTCATTGGTGGAAGAGGCGGTGGCAGCTGTCCAACACTTTGGACATCATCATAGTTCTCGTCCTCTTCCTCTTCTGTTGTTGGGCTGTCAACAAGAAAGAAGGTTTGTCAAGGGACGTACAGATGGTGCATGAACCCTTCGCCTCGCTGTGCAGTTTAGCTCTGTGCATGTGGTAGTCACTCACACAGAAGGGGCAGGTAGTCGTGTTGTGGCTAGTAATCCTGAACCCTAGGCTGATGTTGTGGGGCCTTGGGATAATGAACATAGAACATAGAACATTACAGCACAGTACAGGCCCTTCGGCCCTCGATGTTGTGCCGACCTGTCATACTGATCTCAAGCCCATCTAACCTACACTATTCCATGTACGTCCATATGCTTATCCAATGATGACTTAAATGTACCTAAAGTTGGCGAATCTACAACTGTTACAGGCAAAGCGTTCCATTCCCTTACTACTCTCTGAGTAAAGAAACTACCTCTGACATCTGTCCTATATCTTTCACCCCTCAATTTAAAGCTATGCCCCCTCGTGCTCACCAAGACCATCCTAGGAAAAAGGCTCTCCCTATCCACCCTATCTAACCCTCTGATTATTTTATATGTTTCAATTAAGTCACCTCTCAACCTTCTTCTCTCTAATGAAAACAGCCTCAAGTCCCTCAGCCTTTCCTCGTAAGACTTTCCCTCCATACCAGGCAACATCCTAGTAAATCTCCTCTGCACCCTTTCCAAAGCTTCCACATCCTTCTTATAATGCGGTGACCAGAACACCAGAGTTTTGTACAGCTGCAGCATAACCTCTTGGTTCCGGAACTCGATCCCTCTATTAATAAAAGCTAAAACACTGTATGCCTTCTTAACAGCCCTGTCAACCTGGGTGGCAACTTTGAAGGATCAGTGTACATGGGCACCGAGATCTCTCTGCTCATCTACTCTACCAAGAATCTTACCATTAGCCCAGTACTTTGCCTTCCGATTACTCCTACCAAAGTGCATCACCTCACACTTGTCTGCATTAAACTCCATTTGCCACCTCTCAGCCCAGCTCTGCAGCTTATCTATGTCTCTCTGTAACCTACAACATCTTTCGTCACTATCCACAACTCCACCAACCTAAGTGTCACCTGCAAATTCACTAACCCATCCTTCTATGCCCTCATCCAGGTCATTTATAAAAATGACATACAGCAGTGGACCCAACACCGACCCTTGCGGTATATCACTAGTAACTGGTCTCCAGGATGAACATTTCCCATCAACTAACACCCTCTGTCTTCTTTCAGCAAGCCAATTCCCGATCCAAACTGCTATATCTCCCACAATTCCATTCCTCCGCATTTTAAACAATAACCTATTGTGGGGAACCTTATTGAACACCTTGCTGAAATCCATTTACACCACATCAACCGGTTTACTCTCATCTACCTGTTTTGTCACCTTCTCAAAGAACTCAATAAGGTTTATGAGGCACAACCTTCCCTTCACAAAACCGTGCTGACTATCCCTAATCAATTTATTCTTTTCTAGATGATTATAAATCCTATCCCTTATAACCTTTTCCAACACTTTACCAACAACTGAGGTAAGGCTCACTGGTCTATAATTACCAGGGTTGTCTCTACTCCCCTTCTCGAACAGGGGAACCACATTTGCTATCCTCCAGTCGTCTGGCACTATTCCTGTAGACAATGACGAGTTAAAGATCAATGCCAAAGGCTCGGCAATCTCCTCCCTGGCTTCCCAGAGGATCCGAGGATAAATCCCATCCGGCCCAGGGGACTTATCTATCTTCACCCTCTGAAGGACCTCTAATACCTCTTCCTTGTGAACCTCAATCCCACCTAGTCTAGCAGCCTGTATCTCAGCATTCTCCTTGACAACATTGGGATAAGGGCATTGCTGGCCAGGCAGCATTTATTGCCCATCCCTTATTGCCCAGAGGGCAGTTGTGATTCAACCACATTGGTATGGGTTTGGAGTCACATGTAGGCCAGACCAAATAAGGATGGTAGTTTCCTTCCCCAAGGGACATTAGTAAACCAGATGGGTTTTTCCCCTGTCAATCAACAATGATTCACGATCATCGTTCGACTTTTAATTCCAGGTGTTTATTGAATTCAAACTCCACCATCTGTCACGGCGGGATTCGAACCCAGGTCCCCAGAATGTTAGCTGGGTCTCTGGATTATCAGTCCAATGATAATACCACTCGGCCATCACCTCTCACCATGCCCGATGGTGGCTTTTGTATTCAATATCTTTTTTTTAATATCTGAAATCCCAAAGCCAGTGGTAACCATGTAAACATTGTCTTTTGTTGTAAAAAAATCTGGCTCACAGTTGTTCTTACCCAGTTATTGTGAAGATGCCAAATATTTATGAATTGGAAGGTAAGAAGCTCAAATGTGTGGTCTCTTTCACAGGTAACGTGTTTTTCAGCTTAAATAGAAGGGGGAAGCTGCTGGGAAATAGTACTGACGGTTTTAAACTGCAACATGTCTCCATTGGCTATCTGAGTGGAGACCTTAGACTTGTTTTGATGTTTTGATGAGTTTGAATTTGGCCAATTAATTTAAAATAAGCAGCTAGATACAGAAAGCCAATTGAATGTAAATCTGATGATGTTGACAAATTTGAACCAATCCTACATAAGAAACATTATTATGTTGTTATGGGTATAAAGATGAAGGCATTTGGAAAAACAAGAGAGAACCGCTTGCCGACTGAGGGGAGAGGCAAACTTCGGCTGCACCGAAAGCAAGCCTACCAGGTGAGATACAAACCTGGCTTTCACATAAAATTATTGAACTCTCTGAAAAGACTCATCAAAGGTACCACAGCATTTTAGCTCAAAGTCCTCACCAAAGAAATTAAAGAGGAAAACATCCAAGACAACAGAATCATTGGAAGCAAAGCATTTGTGACAGATGATCTATGGAAAAGATGGAATTTTCTGGAAGACATATTCTGTGTGAATTTGGAGAGATTAAGTTTTAATTTATTGTTGTCTTATTAATTGGGTTTATATAAATGGGACTTGTGTTTATTTGAACAGCATTCCGATAGAATTTAGTTCAGTTAGGGAATAGTTAGTAGTCTCGGGGGAATTGTTTGTTTGTTCTTCTTCTACTCATTTTGTGGGATGTGAGCATCGCTGGCCAGGCACAGCATCCCTTGCCCATCCCTAGTTGCCCTTGAGAAGGTGGGTGTGAGGTGCCTTCTTGAACCACTGTAGTCCTCCTGCTGTGGATTGAAGCACAATTCCCTTAGGGAGGGAACTACAGGACTTTGACCCAGCGACAGTGAAGGAACGGGGATATATTTCCATGTCAGGATGATGAGTGGCTCGGAGGGGAACTTGCAGGGGATGGTGTTCCCATGTATCTGCTGCCCTTGTCCTTCTAGATTGAAGTGGTCGTGGGTTTGGAAGGTGCTGCCTGAGGGTCTTTGGTGAATCTCTGCAGTGCATCTTGTAGATAGTACACACTGCTGTTACTGAGTCGGTGGTGGGGGGAGTGGATCCTTGTGGATGTGGTGCCAATCAAGCGGGTGCTTTGTCCTGGATGGTGTCGAGCTTCTTGAGGGTTGTTGGGGCTGCACCCATCCAGGCAAGTGGGGAGTATCCCATCACACTCCTGACTTGTGCCTTGTAGATGGTGGGACAGGATTTAGGGAGTCAGGAGGGGAGTTACTCACCGCAGGATTCCCAGCTTCTGACCTGCTCTTGTAGCCTCTGTGTTTATGTGGTGGGTCCGGTTGAGTTTCTGGTCAGTGGTAACCCCCAGGATGTTGATAGTGGGGTCAGTGATGGTAACACCATTGAATATTGAGGGGCTGTGGTTGTTGGTGAGTTGTTTAATTGTCCAACACCATTCACCACTGGATGTGACTGTACAATTACTTCATTCTAACTTCATTTGTGGTTCTTCCACTGTTTTTTTTTATGTGCAATTCAGGTTGACAGGGTGGGGTTTGCTGTTGTTGCTCCCAGTGCCTCGGTCAGTGTTGGGCAGTCTCTGTTTCAATCCTTTCTTTAGATTTGTAGTTCTGACACAACAGAGCAGCTTACTGCATCATTTCAGATGGCAGCTAAGACTTACAGGTACATTGCTATAAGTTTGGAGTCACAAGTTGGCCAGATCAGGCAGGGAGGTTAGATTTCCTTCCCTAGTGAACCAAATGGGTTTTTATGATCATCAACAGTGGCTCTATGGTTACCATTAGGCTAACTTTTAACTCCAAATTTATGCAGAACTGAAGTTGCACCATCTGCCATGTGGGAATCAAATCATATCCCAGAGTATTGGCCTGGAGCTCTGGGTTATTAGTACATTAACAGTGCCACTGGGCCACCTCCTTCCCTGTTTGGGATCTGATTGACAGGTTTGGTGAAATGGACACAGGAGTTGAGGGTAAAATCAAATCTGATTGAATGGTGGAGCAGCCTGGAAGGGCCAAGAGGCCTATCCCTGCTCCCTGTATTTCTGTTCACTTTAATGTGTGAGTGCCACCAAAGAGAGTCATCCAATCTCATCTTGTGTCAGGCACTTGCTCTTATCTGAGATAACAAGGTGTGAAGCTGGATGAACGCAGCAGGCCAAGCAGCATCAGAGGAGCAGGAAAGCTGACGTTTCGGGCCTGGTCCCTTCTCCAGCTATCTGTGAGGAATGTTTACAGACCATGAACTTGACCTAAACTGTTCCCTGAGGTGAAAACAGACTGCCTTAAAAGACTGAACTCATTCAGGCTCTTGGGATTTTAAAACAAGTGCTGTGTGAGTAGAAACCGACTCCAACACCCAAGACATTTTTCCATCCCCGCCCCTGTCTGCTTTCCAGAGAGACCACTCACTCCGCGACTCCCTTGTCCACTCCACACTGCCCTCCAACCCCATCACACCCGGCACCTTCCCCTGCAACCACAGAAAGTGCTACACTTGCCCCCACACCACCTCCCTCACCCCTATCCCAGGCCCCAAGATGACTTTCCATATTAAGCAGATGTTCACCTGCACATCTGCCAATGTGGTATACTGCATCCACTGTACCCGGTGTGGCTTCCTCTACATTGGGGAAACCAAGCGGAGGCTTGGGGACCGCTTTGCAGAGCACCTCCGCTTGGTTCGCAATAAACAACTGCACCTCCCAGTCACGAACCATTTCCACTCCCCCTCCCATTCTTTAGACAACATGTCCATCATGGGCCTCCTGCAGTGCCACAATGATGCCACCCGAAGGTTGCAAGAACAGCAACTCATATTCCGCCTGGGAACCCTGCAGCCCAATGGTATCAATGTGGACTTCACCAGCTTCAAAATCTCCCCTTCCCCCACTGCATCCCTAAACCAGCCCAGTTCGTCCCCTCCCCCCACTGCATCACACAACCAGTCCAACCTGTCTCTGCCTCCCTAACCTGTTCTTCCTCTCACCCATCCCTTCCTCCCACCCCAAGCCGCACCCCCATCTACCTACTAACCTCATCCCACCTCCTTGACCTGTCCGTCTTCCCTGGACTGACCTATCCCCTCCCTACCTCCCCACCTATATTCTCTCCACCTATCTTCTTTTCTCTCCATCTTTGGCCTGCCTCCCCCTCTCTCCCTATTTATTCCAGAACCCTCACCCCATTCCCCTCTCTGATGAAGGGTCTAGGCCCGAAACTTCAGCTTTTGTGCTCCTGAGATGCTGCTGGGCCTGCTGTGTTCATCCAGCTCCACACTTTGTTATCTTGGATTCTCCAGCATCTGCAGTTCCCATTATCGCTGTGTGAGTAGATTCTATTTGTGATAACAATAAATACTGAAGAATGGAGAGAAAGGAGAAGTTCTTTTATATTTACAGTGCGTCTTGTTATTGTTTAATTCAATATAGTAAAACAAATAATTCCTCTTTCATTTTTTACTTTTGGAACTCTAGTTCTGATTCATGGGGAGATCCCTTTCCTATAATATTGTAACACAGTGCAGAAATTATTACAGTGTCTTTCATGGGAGCTTGCTGTGCACAAACTGGCTGAGATACTTTTGACACTTTCCAAGCATTCCGTGAGCTGTTAAGCATTTTGGGACACCCCATGATAATGTGTAAAACTGTGTCTTTTTTTCAATCATTCAGGGGGAATGGGTGTCGGTAGCTGGGACAGCATTTCCTTTCCATCCCTCATTCCCTGCAGACCACTTAAGAATCCATGAAGTGGGTCTGGAGGTTGTATTTAGGACAGATTGTGCTATGGAGGGGGAATGGCTGAACCCCTCAAAACCAACACAAAAGCCCCAAACTGTTGTAGAACATAGAACATAGAACAAAGAACAATACAGCACAGAACAGGCCCTTCAGCGCTCGATGTTGCACCGACCTGTGAACTGATCTAAGCCCATCCCCCTACACTATCCCATCATTATCCATATGCTTATCCAAGGACTGTTTAAAAGCCCCTAATGTGGCAGGAGTAGATATTTCCCTCTAATAATTACCCCCGAAACACACAGAAGCTCACCTTTCCCCTTGTATTGTGTTAAAAGAGTGATTAAAAGAAAAACTTCCTGATCGCCACTTTACAAATAACAATATTTGTTTAACCCTAACAATCAACCAATTAACAGAACTATGGGCCATCAACAGCAGCAGAACTGTACCCCAGCACAATCTGTAACCTCATAGCCCAGCATATTCCCCACTCAACCATTACCATCAAGCCAGGGGATCAACCCTATTTCAATAGAGAGTGCAGGAGGACATGCCAGGAGCAGCACCAGGCTTACCTGAAGGTGAAGTATCAACCTGGTGAAGCCACCAAACAGTGAGAGCAGCAAGTGATAGAGCTGAGTGACCCCACAACCAATGGATCAGATCTAAGCTCTGCAGTCCTGCCACATCCAGTTGTGAATGATGGTGGACAATTAAACAACTCACTGGAGGAAGTGGCTCTGTAAATATCCCCAAGCTCAATGATGGAAGAACCCAGCACATCAGTCTAAAAGATAAGGCTCAAGCATTTGCAACAGCCTTCAGCCTGAAGTGCCAAATGGATGATCCATCCCGGCCTCCTCCAGCAGTCCCCAGCATCACAGATACAAGCCTTCAGCCAGTTTGATTCACTCCACGTGATATCAAGAAACAGCTGGAGACACTGGATACTGCAAAGGCTATGGGCCCTGATAACATTCCTGCAATAGGACTGAAGGCTTGTGCTCCAGAACTTGCTGCTCCCCGAGCCAAGCTGTTCCAGTGCAGTTACAACACTGGGATTTACCCGACAATGTGGAAAATTGCCCAGGTATATCCTGTACATAAAAAGCAGGACAGATCCAACCCGGCCGATTCCTGCTCTTATCAGTCTCCTCTCAGCCATCAGTAAAGTGATGGAAGGTGTCAGTAACAGAGCTGTCAAGCAGCACCTGCTCAGCAATAACCTGCTCAGTGACGCCCAGTTTGGGTTCCATCAGGGCCACTCAGCTCCTGACCCCATTCCAGCCTTGGTTCACACATGGACAGAAGAGCTGAATTCCAGAGGGTGAGGTGAGAGTGACAGCCCTTGATATCAAGGCTGCATTCGACTGAGTGTGGCATCAAGGAGCCTGAGCAAAACTGGAATCAATGGATATCAGGGACAAACTCTCCGGTGGTTGGAGTCATACCTGACACATAGGAAGATGGTTGTGGCTGTGGGAGGTCAATCATCTCAGCTCCAGGGAATCTCTGTAGGAGTTCCTCAGAGTAGTGTCCTCAGCCCAACCATCTTCAGCTGCTTCATCAATGACTTTCCCTCCACCATAAGGTCAGAAGTGGGGATGTTCGCTGATGATTGCACAGTGTTCAGCACCATTCATGACTTCTCAGATACTGAAGCAGACCATGTTCAAATGCAACAAGATCTGGACAATACCCAGGCTTGGGCTGACAAGTGGCAAATGAATTTCATGCCACACAAATGCCAGGCTATGACCATCACCAGTAAGAGACAATCTAACCACTGCCCCTTGACAGTCAATGGTGTTACCATCACTGAATCCCCCCGAACTATCAATAACTGGGGAGGGTGGTTGGTTAAACATTGACTAGAAACTGAACTGGACTCACCACATAAACACAGGGACTACAAGAACAGGCCAGAAGCTGGGAATACTGCGGTGAGTAACTCACCTCCTGACTCCCCAAATCCTGTCCCACCATCTACAAGGCACAAGTCAGGAGTGTGATGGGATACTCCCCACTTGCCTGGATGGGTGCAGCCCCAACAACCCTCAAGAAGCTCGACACCAGCCAGGACAAAGCAGCCGCTTGATTGGCACCACATCCACAAGGATCCACTCCCCCCACCACCGACACTCAGTAGCAGCAGTGTGTACTATCTACAAGATGCACTGCAGAGATTCACCAAAGCATCTTCCAAACCCACGACCACTTCCATCCAGAAGGACAAGGGCAGCAGATACATGGGAACACCACCCCCTGCAAGTTCCCCTCCGAGCCTCTCACCATCCTGACTTGGAAATATATCCCCGTTCCCTCAGTGTCTCTGAGTCAAATCCTGGAATTTCCTCCCTAAGAGCATTGTGGGTCAACCCAGAGCATATGGACTCCAGCGGTTCAAGAAGGCAGCTCACCCCCACCTTCTTAAGAGGCAACTAGGGACGGGGCAATAAATGCTGGCCCAGCTAATGATGCCAATATCTGATGAGTGAATTAAAAATAAAGTCAATGGAAGTAGTTAGGTTGGTGCAGGGAGCACTTAGGAAGGCCAGTGGTATATTTGCCTTCACTGCAAGAGGATTTGTGCTCAGAAGTAGGGAAGCCTTCTTGCTGGACCTTGGTGAGATCACATCGTCCTACCTCAGTCAGGATGTATTTGCCATCCAGGGACGGCAGCAGATTTTCACTAGGCTGATAGCTGAGATGGTAGGACTTAAGAGGAGCGATCAGGGTCATGGAGGGAGTCCTTCTGCCCACCATATCTCTACCAACCAACCTCACTAAACTACACTAATCCCATTTAGCTGCACTTGGCCCATCGCCCCTACTATACCCTGGTATTTTACAGATAGGTTTAATTGGACCTGTATTCATTTTTTTCTTAATTCATTCATGGATGTGGGTGTCACTGGCTAGACCAGCATTTATTGTCCAGAGGGCAGTTAAAAGTCAACCACATTGCTGTGGACCTGGAGTCACTTGCAGGCCAGACCAGGTGAGAATGGCAGATTTCCTTCCCTGAAAGACAGTAGAGAGCCAAATGGGATCTTCCTGGCACTCAACAATGGTTTCATGGTCACCATTAGATGCTTGTTTCCAGGTGACTGTTGAATTTAAATTCCACCATCTGCCCTGGCGGGATTTGAACCCAGGTCCCCCAGACATGGTGAGGAAACATGTCTTCACTCAGAGGGGAGTGATTCCGTGGAATTCTTTCCTAGAAGGCTGTGGAGGTCAAATCACTGAATGTATTCAAGAAAGCGACAGATAATATTTTAGATTTTAAAGGTATCAAGGGGTTTGGGAAGAAAGTGGAAATATGAGACTGAGAGTAAGGACCAGTCATGATCATATTGAATGGTGGAGCAGGGTCGAAGGGCCGAATGGCTTTCCTGTGCTCCGAATTTCTGTTCCTGTCCATTCCCAGTGCCTATGAGCAGGTGACAGTTTGACAGGACCTACTGATCACCTGGAAAACTCTTTAATGGATATTATCGAGTATTTAAATATTTTCAAAGCCACTAGTGTTGACAGCGGTTACAGAAATCAGGTTTAGCTAATCGTCTCAACGTGGAGTAATCTTGGACTGGAACAGAGAAAATTGTGATCTATGTAAGCCACTGAATAGACTGTGATTTCAGATAAAGCAACCCCTGAGCCAGCTGGAGTTATACGGACCATGGGTGTATGGAAGCTACAGAAAGACTGCTGTTTCACTCCTGAGCTGGAGACTGGCAGCATTGCCCACAGCTCTCTAATGACTGAGTCACTCTCAATGGGGCAGGATTTTCTCTCCCTTCCTCCAGAATGGCCCCAAAACCCAGCATTATATGAAAGGCAAAATCACCAAGACCCGAAGAGGCTAGTTTACCAAATTCCGCAAACACTCATTTGAAAACTTCTTACAAAGGTTTTGGTCAAGTCCTGAAACGGTCATGAAACTACATTCTCCCAACGCTGTGACTTTCTTCTTGTACTTTGCTGGTTTTCGTGAATTGACTGAGTGCTGCGTTGGTTGAATTGTTCTGGACCTCATACAAAGACCACGGGGAAATACAAACCCGGCTATTTGATTAGTTTCTGCGGTGTACCAAAATAACCTCAGGTGACCTTTCTTCATTTCCTGTGCCACACTTGACCTGACTCACCATTTCAGAAGCAGTTCAAATGTTGTTTATGTTTTCGGGGACCCTGCAATGTCATTTCCGCTTTGACGGCTTTTAAAGAATTGAATCAGATTTTAAAGTCCAGAAGCTGACCATTTGGTTTAACCAGTCCAGCAGCCTCCTCCCATCTCTCCTCATGTAAATCTCTCAACATTTCCCTTCCATTACTTTCACTCATTTATTTGACACCTAAGACCTTGAGGGGATTCTGAAAGATGTTTACTCTCACTGGAGGGGCGAGGGCTTGGGGCTATAGCAGCCATTGAGTGCTCTTAAGGCAGTGGTAGATCGCTTTTTGTCTAACGAGAGAGTCTAAGGCTATCAGGGATAGTTGGGAACATGGTATTGAGGTTACAATCAGATCAGCTACAGTCTTGGTGAATGGCCATGATGGGCCGAATGGTCTACTTTTGCTCCTTGTTCATACTCCCAGCTTCCCGGAAATGCCTCAATGTGTCCCTATGTTTCATATTCTCTGGGTAAAGATATTAAGTTGCAGTTGAAGATCAATCAAGATTTTGCAGATTTTTCAAATTACTTGTTCACAGTTTGTGGATGTTGCTGGTTCGGTTTTTAAGGCACAAAAACTGACTGGCTTGCTAATGCCACAGGAGAGGGCAGGGCATTTTAAGAGGAAATCTTCAAGCTTTCCTAAGTCTTCAGTCTCTGTCAGCCCCAACCTTAGCATTGGAATCTGCTCCTGGTTCCCTGAGTGGAAAATGAGGGAATGGCACCAACATTTTGGGTGAAAATCGAACAAACTGCGGATGCTGTAAATCAGGAGCAAAAGTAGAAGTTGTTTCAGAGATAGTAGGAACTGCAGATGTTGCAGAATCTGAGATAACAGGATGTAGAGCTGGATGAACACAGCAGGACAAGCAGCATCAGAGGAGCAGGAAAGCTGACGTTTCGGGTCAGATGAAGGGTCTAGGCTCAAAATGTCAGCCTTCCTGCTCCTCTGATGCTGCTTGGCCTGCCGTGTTCATCCTCTGCACCTTGTTACCTTGTTATCAACTCTTTTGTCTATCCAACTGCTCTTCTCTCTCTTTGGACTTTGTCCTTTATCCTATCATTTACTCCCTCCCCCATCCCTCACTTTATCTTCTGCATATGAGCCGACGGCCTCCTGGCTACCATCAGTTCTGAGGAAGGGTCAGCAGACCCAAAACGTTAACTCTGATTTTTTTCTTCATACACACAGCCAGACCTGCTGAGCTTTTCCAGCAATGTTTGCTTTTGTTACCAACCTGATGGAATTGTCCCCCACGTTGGCCCAGACCACTTAAACCCGAGAATAAACCGTGAGTCTGCCACAGAGATGCTCAGAATGTTAGGATGCAAATTATGCTCTAAAATGGCCATTTAATTCCAAATTAGAATAGGGCTGGGCTTTAAAATGTAGCCAATCAGCACTTCTACCTGGATATAAAGCCCCTTGGTTCATGTTACTGTGGTCTTGGTTTAAGAAGGCAGTTCACCATCATCTTCCCAAGGGAATCAGGAGTAGATGTCAAATGCTGAACCAGCCAGCGAGGATCCCATCCCCTGAATGAATGAAAGGAAAGTGGGCATTGAGGGATGACATTGTAGGATCAGATTACCTAAGTGAGGGGGAAAAGTTCCAACTTCAGCCAACTAGCTGTCCTCAGATTATTAAACAATTGCGGAGTTGCTGTGATCACAAAGATACAACTGAGTCTTTGGTTGGTTGGTTGGTTGGAAAACCCCTCCGTCTGAAAAATCCTGCCCAGATTTCAAAGTCATGATGGTGTGTGGTTTGGAGGGAACTTCCAGAGGGTGAGGTGTACCTCTCTACTAGGTGATATGGGTAGGCACTTAGAAGATGCTGTCAGAAGTGAGATTCCTGATCACTGTTCCTTCACTGTTGCTGGGTTAAAATCCTGGAATTCCCTCCCTAAGGGCATTGGGGGTCAACCTACAGCACATGGACTGCAGCAGTTCACAAAGGCAGCTCAACCCCACCTTCTTGAGGGGCAACTAGGGACGGGGCAATAAATGCTGGACCAGCCAGCGATACACAACTGATGGGTGAATTTTTTAAAAAATCATCTCTTTCAATGCACTTTCCCATACAGCCCTCCATCACGAGAGGTCACAAAATTGCTCAATCACAGTAAATGAGCCTCTGGGACAGAGAATTTTAAAGATTCAAAGACGCAACCCTTTATTCTGAAACTCATCTCCATCCCCAACAATTCTGCTTCCACCCTACTGAGCTCTATAAGAATGTTGTAAGGATTGCCGTAGTCCCTTTGAAATTGAGGGAATGCAGACCCAAACTAACCCTGCCAATCAGTCTGGTGAGCCTTTGGTGCAGCTTCTCTCTGGCCATCAGATTGTCCTATAGGTAAGGGGACCAGGACTGTCCACAAATACTCCACATGAGGTCTCA
>NC_081356.1:134625379-134732879 GCF_030684315.1 Stegostoma tigrinum
GTCAGTCTGCATCTGCTTCCCAAGCCTCAATTAACAAAGACATGCCAAACAGCCCCTTTGAATCATTTTCTTTAAATAAAATGCCTTTTAAAAATTCATTCACAGAATGAGGGTGTTGCCAGCTGGGCCAGCACGTATGGTCCATCTCTTATTGGCCAGAGGGGAGTTAAGAGCCTGGAATTGAAAAGGTAGTCTATTCATTGCTGTTTAAAAACTTGACTGATTCACCAGTGTCCTTCACATCATAGAATCCCTACAGTGCAGAAAGAGGCTATTCACCCCATCGAGTCTGTACCAACCTTCTGAACAGCATCCCACCCATTGCTCTGGGTTTGGAGTCACATGGAGGTTAGACCAGGTAAGGAAAGCAGTTTCCTTCCCTAAAGAACATTAATGAACCAGATGGGTTTTCCTCTGATAATTGACAACGAATTCATGGTCATCATTAGACTCTTAATTTCTCGACTTTTTGTTAAAAATACACTGTCTGCTGTGGTGGGATTTGAACCAAGTTCCCCAGAACCTCATCTGGGTTGCTGCATTAATAGGCTAGTGATGCCACTGGACCATCAAGCTCCCCTAGTCTACTTGTGGTGTTACTGTGACCAAGAAGCTCATGGGTGACATGAAGATTGGTTGGGTGGTGAAGGACATGCCCTCTAAGCTGTATGGTTGCTAGGAAACATTGCGCACTCCACTCACCATGCCAACTCATTGCTCCCACCTCTGGGTGCTGCTGCCCTATGGACCCTGGAGGCCCCCACACTGGCAGGAAACATTTGAGGTGATGTTGGTGGTACATAGTGAGGAGAGTAGTTGTAAACTGCAGAATGGTCAGCTGGGCAGAGCAGTGGCAATTGGAATTCTATCCAGAAAAAGTGCGAGTACACTTGCAGAGGGCTGACAGGGGATGGGTTACACAATGAATGGTAGCGCAGTAGAAAGGGCTGAAAAAGAGAGGCAACTTGCTGTACACATTCACATATCTCTGAAGGTAGCAAGGAGTAGGTAGACAAAGTGGCTTGAAGGCATATGAATGGTCTAGTGCTATCATGGTGGATTGTCAATCCAGTAAGCTGGATTACGTTCTGGGCGACCAAGGTTTGAACCCTGCCATGGCAGATGGTGGAGTTTGAATTCCATAAAAATATCTGGAATTAAGAATCTAATGTTGACTGTGAATCCATTGCCGCTTGTCAGGAAAAACCCATCTAGATTATTAATGTCATGTAGGGAAGGAAACTGCCATCCTTACCTGGTCTAGCCTACATGTGACTCCAGGCCCACAGCAATGTGGTTGACTCTAAACTGCCCTCTAGGCAATTAGGGATGGGCAATAAATGCTGCCTGGCCAGTGAGTCCCCCATCCCGTGAATGAATAAAGGGATAAAAAAACTTGCGGCAGAGAGCGCGCGGAGGAGATTCTCCAGGGAGCTAACTGGGCTGGAGGCTGTGAGCTATGAGGAACAATTGGAAAGCTGAGAAACTCAGCAGTTCTGGCAGACTTTGTGTAGAGTGAAACTGAGTTAACACTTTGGTCTGATTTCCAACAGCTGCCATATTTTGCTTTTAATGGATAGGTTGGGCTTGTTTTCCTTGAAGAAGTGAAGATTGAAGGGGGATTTGATGGAGATGGATATTATTACAGCAGGCATAGGTAAGGTGAACAGTACACTATTTCCATCAGTACAGGGGTCAATAACCAGGAGGCAGAGAGTGAAGTTAAGGGCAAGGGCAGTAAACAGACAATTGAGAGAGAAGGTTTTCATTGAGAGGGTGATGAGCTTCTGGAACTCATTGCCTAAACAGATGGTTGATCAGAAACTCTTGCAACATTGAAGATTTCACTTGCCTTGTCATAGCCTCCAGGGCTATGTACCAAGAGCTGGAAGATAGGATTAGTGTAATCAGATCTTTGTTGGCTGGCATGGATATGATGGGCCAAATGGCCTTCTTCTGTGCTGTAGACTTGTTTTAATCTATGTGAATTCCATAGATTGACAACTCCCCATGTCAATCCTAAATATTCAGTTCTGTATCCTGAGTCAATGGCCCTGTGAGTTAGATTTCCTGAAACAGCCTCTCAGCATTTACTGTGTCACGCCCCTTCAGAACCATATGTATTCAATGAGATCACCTCTTCATCTCCTAGACAGCAGAGAATAGAGCCCCATTTTACTCAGTACCCCCTTATTCCAGGGCCCAGTCGAGGTGACCTGCATTGTATCAGCTCCTATTCAACTGTTTTCTTGAAACTATTAAGATGGGGGTTTTTCAGATATTTAAAAATTCATTCATGAGATGTGGGTATTGCTAGCAAGGATAGCATTTATTGCCCAAAAGCCAACCGTATTGCTGTGATCTCCAACGTAGACCCGATCAGATCGGGGAAACAGCTTCCTTTTAAAATGATGCGCAGATTAAATGGATTGGCCATGCTAAGTTGTCTCATAATGTGCAGGAATCTTCAGGCTGGACGGGAGAGCCATGGCAAATATTGGGTTACGAGGATATGGTATGGGTGGGATGCTCTGCAGAGGGTCAGTGCAGACTCAATGGACTGAATGGCCTCTTTGTGCCCTGTGGAGATTCTACGATTTAAAGGCCATTAGTGAACTAATTAGGTTTGTAAATAACAATCAACAGACGAGCTTTTCAATTCCAGACCTATATTAGGTTCAAGTTCCACCATTTGCCGCAGTTGAGTTTGAACTCACATCCACAGAACATTACCCTGGGGTTGTGGCCTCCATGACAGCAGTGGCCTCCCCATTAAAAGGCTTGCAAAGAGTTGTTTTCTGAAATAAAAGGTCGTGGACTTGGGGTAATATTGTGGATAGAGGGCTGGCTGAAGGACAGGAAACTGAATGAGGATAAATGGGCCAGTTGTAAGTTGGCAGGCTGTAATCTGTGCGGCAACACAATGCCTCTATTTTATTTACTAAGTCAAAGAGGCCGCGAGCAACACAACACTGCTTGGCCATGATTCAAATGCAGGTCGGAGAGTGAGCTATGAGGATGGATAGGACAGAAGCTTATCAGCACCACGGAGGTTGGGGAATTACTGAAAATTGCATGTTGAGTCATCTGTCTGACATGATCCCACCTCTAAGTGGGGTGAGTGGATGAGCACTTACACCCACTCTGCTCCACAAATGCGATACTTGGATTGCATATTGGTGCCAGATGCTTTTACCTGAGCTACACTTGGAACCTACTGAAGATAAGATGGCAGGGCAAGATGGCAGACACAGGTGTGCTTGGCTGAGTTGGCCTGCCAAACACCCACACCATACTGAGACAGTCGCAGCTGAGCTGGCCTGCTCAAAGCAGTCAGAATACCAGAGAATCTTAGCACAGATCCTGAGTCTCAGCTACATTGCATGGTGGGCGAAGGAACTGCAATAAGGGCACTTCGAAGATTTCACTTGGGAATTTGATACTGACTTCATGTCCCGGGAGTAGGTTTCCCTAAGATCAACCGTGATTAGATGAAGAACGTAGGAGGGCATGCCAGTAGCAGCGCAATGCAGCGAAGCGTCAAGCTGGTGAAGCTTCCAAACGGGACTATTCGCTCAAAATGAGAAACAAGCGTTAGACAGCACTTAGCATTCCCACAGCCAACAATCAGTTCTAAGCTCTGCAGCCCTGCAGCATCAGATGGTGGACAGTGGTGGAGAATTGAGCAACAACTAAACAACTCACTGGAGGAAGTGGATCCACAGATTTCCCTATCCTCAATGCACATTTGTGCAAAAGTCAAGGCTGAAGCTGTCGTACCTTTACAGATGTATATTTGCTATAAGGATGGACCACAAAGCTCTGCAAGGTTTACTTAAAGAGGATAAGGCAGTGCTGCCCACAGCTTCAGGGTGAGTTCAGTGGTGGGCTCTAACATACGAAAGCTGCAAATGATCCGGGAGAAAAATGTGCCCAGATCCCTGGCTATCTTTCAGACTGTTCCACAGAACCCATGGGTTCTCTGTCTCCATCAAACGCTGGAATCTGAGGTGGACACGGTAGATGTTGCTATCTCAATTCCCTTGCCACTTGAAGAGGGGAATGAACTTCTTTTGCGATGCTCCTGGTGCAAGAGGTGAGCTCCTGTGTGTTACAGTCCACTCGGATCAAAGGCAGAGTTGGAGGAACCTGACCCAGTGCTAAATCGCCCCCAGGAGGGGCTACAAAAGAGAGAACAGGCCTCTGACCTCAGGCTCAGAGGGAGAGGGATGTAATGATTGTAACAAGGTCAGCCTGGTGGGCCTCACAGAATATGAGTTCCCTGACGGGGGATGTTAATCTGGTTCAATCAGGGAGCCCTGGCTGACAGATATGTCAGAGTTGTATTCTCTCTGAGAGCTGGCTCTGAAGAAGCTGAATCAGTGTCAAAAACTTTCCTTGTGTAAATAGAGAGTGACTTGGTGACAGGATGGAGTTATTTCAATCATTGCCTGGTATTTGTGTAGTGTGAATATTTACTTGCCAATTGTCAACCCAAGTCTGGATATTGTGCAGACATTATTGCACTTGAACATGGACTGCTTCATTATCTGAGGAGCTGTGAATGGTGCTGAATATTCTGCAAGCATCATTTATAATCTCCACTTCTGATCTAATGATGGAGGGAATGTTGTGTAAACGCATATGCTAGGGCGTACTACAGCCAAACGCTAAGTAAGAATGGCACAATTTTTTGGGGAGCCGGTAGTGTAGTGTCACTGGGCTAATTACGCCCAAAACCCCAAGTAAATCCTCCGAGGATTAGCAGAAAGTGAATTTTGAATTCAATAAAAATGAGGAATACAAAGTTAGTTTAATAGTGTCTATGTAAGCATTGTAGATTGTCATAAAAACCGATCTGGGTCACTTGTTCTTCTAAAAGAAGGATACCTGCCGTCCTTAGTTGGTCGGCCTACATGGCTCCAAACCAAATACAAGGTGGTGGACCCTTAACTGCTCTCTGAAATAATTGAGCAAGCCACGCAGTACAAAGGTAATTAAGGATGTTGCCATAATATTGCCTGTTGAAATCTGGACTTACCAGCAATGTCTAGATCCCATGAACAAATAAGAAAGAAACACAGGGTTTAAATGTTGGTTTAAAGAAGGAGTGAGAAGTGGAGTTGTGCTTGGAGGTTATTTCAGAGCTGAGGACCCTGATAACTTGAAGTAGGACTGCCAATAGCAAGGTGCAGGAGGTGAGGAATGGGTAGCATTGTCTCTCTAGACAATACCGTAGAACGTGCACACTTAATGGACCACAAATGTTCAAGAAAGGACTCGACTGCAGCTTAATCTTCAGCTTTAATTGGATAGGAGCTTGGTGAGGTCAAACTTAGAGTACTGTGTACGGCTTTGGCTTCTTTATCTCAAGGAATATTGTTGCCATAGAAAAAATGCAATGAATGTTCCCCAGACGTGCTCCTGAGGTGGTAGGACTGTTCTATGACAGATTGAGAAAATTGGGAGTTTGTACTCCTGAGAGTTTTGAGGAATAGGAGGGGATCACCTTAAAAACTTCTTAAACATTAGACACTAAACATTAAAAAATTCTTACAGGGATAGACAGGGTAGATGAAAGTAAGATGTTTCCCCTGGTTGAGAATCCAGAGCAAGGGATCACTCTTTAAAAATAAAGGGTGTGTTTATTAAGACTGTGATGAAGAGAACTTCTTGAACTCAGAGGGTTGTGAGCCTTCACAATTCTCTATCCAAGAGGGCTGCGGAAGCTCAGTTTTTGAGAATATTTAAGATAGAGATTGATAGATTTCTGATTATCAATGGTGTCGTGAGGATAATGTGGGTCAAAGGCTATGGAGTGTTTAATCAGGCTTGGTTGTACTAAATGGTGGGGCTGAGTGGCCTATTCCTGTTCCTATGTTCAATGTTCCCACTATACTCTCAAGGGTAGTTGGGGATGGGCAATAAATGCTGCCTTGGTCAGCAAGATCCCATAAAAAAGAATTTTTAAAAAGGTGGATCAAAACTTACTTGAGAGTTGGTTCAGATTAAAAATTTGAAATCAAGGAAATAATAAGTTATCATAAAGAGAAGGGAGGATGTGGAAGCTTTGGCGAGGTTGCTATCAGGATTCCTCCTGGATTACAAGGTGTGAGCTATAAGGAGAGGCTAAAAATACTCAGAGATAGTAGGAACTGCCGATGCTGGAGTCTGATATAACAGGGTGTAGAGCTGGATGAACACCGCAGGTCAAGCAACCTCAGAGGAGCAGGGAAGCTGACGTTTCAGGTTGGGACCCTTCTTCAGAAAATACTCAGGTTGTATTCTCCAGCAACACAGGCTGAGGGGAGGCTTGACAGAAGTTCACAAAATTGTGAGATGTGTAGATAGGGTTTACAGTCAAAATCCTTGTCCCAGGATTGAAATGTCTAATATTAGGGGACATGCATTTAAGGTGACAGGGAGAGAGTTCAAAGGAGGTGTGAGGGTCAAGTTTTTTACACAGAGAGTGGTAGGAGTCTGGATCATGCTGCCAGGGGTAGTGGTGGAGGCAGATACAATAGGGATGTTTAAGGGTCTTTTAGATTAGCACATGAATATGCAAAGAATAGAGGGATATGGACCAAGGGCAGGCAGAAGGGAGTAGTTTAATTTTGGCTTCATGTTCAGGCAACATCATGGGCCGAAAGGCCCGTTCCTGTGCCACATAATTCTGTGTTCCAATGTTGAGGAAGAAAGAAAAAAAACTTTTGCCTTAAAGACATGGAATCATAGAAACATAATGCCCTCTCAAGTGTAAAAGATCTCCTGGCATTACCTCAATGAAGAATGGGGTAGTTGTCCCCAGCATCTCTCAATCATCATCACAAAGACAAATGATCTGATATTGATCACATCACAGTTTGTGGGAGCTTGCTGTGCATATATTGAAGAATTCTGTCTGTACTAAATAAGCTGTGTCAGGACGTTTACTTCCTCCCAGTTTATTCTGAGCGCAACAATAATTAAAACAAAAGAGGAAGCCTGAAGGAGAAGCAAAGAAAAGCAGAATTAAATGGGGCAATGATCACTAGTGAAATGGGTTTCTGTCCTTGATTCAATTCCTAAGTGGAATCAGCTTTTCAGATGTGACCACAACTTCTTAAAAACAAAACTGATGTAAAACCATAAATGCTGGAGAAACTCAGCACGTGTGGCAGCATCTGCAGAGAGAGAAGGAGAGTTAATGGTTCAGACCTTTTGGCAGAAAAGGTACAAGTTAGAGCACTGAAGCATGGACAGGGAGGTGGAGATGGGATGGGAGGGTTGAACAGCCCTGTGGAAATCTGAGAGATTACATGTTAAAAGGTGTTCTAGATTTTAAGATTTAATCGCTCACCTCAGCCAATCAGAATCTGGCTAAAATATACTCACTTTCACATTCGCCACTTTTGTGTGGTACCTGACTGGATCACACTCAATACCGAAAGACAGAGATTTGATACAATGGCCCTACAGCTGAGGGTAGCATTGCACTGGAATTTCGGAGACATTTGGAAATTTGTAACTTCTGGCTCTCAATGGTGAAAAAAATTACACGTTGAACTCAAAATGCTGGAGGGTCTTGCTGCTGTCTCCCGGTGGCTGGGAGAACATGGAACCATAGAACTTAGAACAATACAGCACAGTGCAGGCCCTTTGGCCCACAATGTTGTGCCGAACCTTTACGCCAAACCTAAAGTCTATCTAACCTCCATCTCTAAGTTTGTTTCTTTTGTTTTGGTAGATTTGTTTCTCTTTATTCTTGTAAGGACCATGGACATTACAGGGAAACATAGAGTACAGGAGCAGGAATAGGCCATTCAGCCCTTTAGGCTTGTTTTAGCATCCAATATGATCCTGGCTGATCATCCCACTCAGTCGCCGTTCCTGCTTTCTCCCTCATAGCCTTTAATCCCTTTGGTCCTAAGGGTCATTGGCAAGGCAGCATTGCTACCCATCTCGAGTTTCCCTTGAACTGATTAGCTCTCCAGGCCAGTTCAGACTGTAGTTTAAGAGTCAATTGCTATGGGTCTGGAAACCAGATCGGGTAAAGGCAGCAGATTTCCAATGCTAAAGGCATTAGTGCGAGGTGATGGCTGAGTGGTATTATCATGAGGTTATTAATCAGGAGACCCCAGGAAATGTTCTGGGGATATTGACTTGAATCCCACCATTGCAGATAGTGGAAACTGAATTCAGTAAAAGTCTGAACATAACAGTTAATTATAACCACGAAGCAATTGTCATAACAACCCATCTAGCTCACTAATGCCCTTTCCTGGTCAGGTCTACATGTGACTCCAGACCCACAGCAATGTGGGTGACTCCTAACAGCCCTCGGGGAAATTAGGGATGGGCAATGTATCTAACCGTGTACGGTTCAAGTCCCTGGGAGTGTTTGATGGGGGGCAGTGTAGGGGGAGCTTTACTCTGTATCTAACCCCATGCTGTCCCTGTCCTGGGAGTGTTTGATGGGGGAACAATGTAGAGGGAGCTTTATCCTGTGCTTTCATCGTCCCTCCCGCAATCTAAGTAATGGGCCGGCTCATTTGCATGTTGTGATCGGAATCAGGGGGAAGTGTGATTAAGTGAAGCTGCTGCGATATGTGTAATATTTCTGGGGAGAGGAAGCTGAACATCCAGGCAGAGAAATAGCTGAGGTTGTTTCCTGTGAGGGAATCTGCTTCCTGTATTGGGACACTGGTTCAGGAGCTCTGTTTCCACTCTCCACCCTTGCGTGGTAACAGAGCAATGCAGCTCTGTTATTAAAATTGCCTCCCCCTCCTTTGTCAGCTTCAGTTTGCATCACCGGGAAAGGGGACTGAGCCTAATGGAACCCAGTCTGAAAACCGCCCAGCCATTTCCCTGCACACTTCCCGCTTTCCTCCTCATCGACCTTCTCAGGTCTCTCAAGTCCATCCCAGTCGGTTCAAAACTTAAGTAGACCATTCAGCTCTCCATGACCAATACTAGCCCCTTGAAGGAGCAAACAATGTGCCCAGTGCCCTTTTCCTTCTGCATCAAAGCCCCACAAATTTCTTCTCATCTTACTGGGGAGACCTCTTGCTTCAGAGTGAGGAGGTCATCGATCAGTTCCCACTCAAACAATGAAACACACTAATGCAGACAGACTTCCAGGGCAGTACTGAAGGATGACTGAGTTTACAAATGCGGTGTTTTTTGAATGGATTGATTTGAGATCACTTCTGTCCTTTGAGGTGGGCTTAAAATATCCCATGGACACCATTTAGAACCAGAACAAGGCAGTTCTCAATAGTTCCCTGGCCAATATTTCTCCATCAATCAACGTAACTGAAAACAGATGGGTTGCTCATTATTGCTTGCTGTTTGTGTACAAATTGGCTGTCATGGTTCCTACATTTCAAAAACACGCAATTGGCTGTAAAGTCAGAAGTCACACGACACCAGATTATAGTCCAACAGGTTTATTTGAAATCACAGGTTTTTTGAGTGCTGTTCCTTCATCGGGTGCAGGTCTGGAAGCTTGTGATTTCAAATCAACCTGTTGAGCTATAACATGGTGTAGTGTGATTTTTGACCCTGTCCAGCCCAGTCCAACACTGGCCCCTCCACATCTTGGCTATAAAGTGTTATGGGATATCTTATGAATTGTTTTTTTTTTCAGTTTAACCCTCTATTTTTGGCACCTCCTTTGAGATTCATTTTTAAACCTCTTCGACAATCTTGTGTGGCCTTTGTTTGCTGACACTGCCGTAAAACTCATGGGGACATTTGCGAACGTGAGAAACTGCTATAATTGCAAAACGTCATTACACAATAAGCAGATTTGCACTCATCAGTGCTTTCAATCTGTGACTTTTGGTTTGGAGCTAGTTAAAAAAAAACAAAGTAATTAAATTAAACCTAACTTCCTGTGGAAACTTTGTGGGAGGTTTGGGGTTTTGAACAGGACTAAATAAAAGCTTTCGCCCCCTCCCCAACAAAAAAAGCCCCAAAAATCATTCAAATGAAAGTAAAATACTACGGATGCTGCAACCCAGAAGCAAACACTGTGAGCACAGGAGAAACTCAGCAGGTCTGGCAGCACCTATGTGAGAGAGAAACAGAGTTAATGTCTGGAGCCTTGTCTGACTCTAAGAGATATTGTCAGACCTGCTGAGCTGTCCTTAAGGCACAGAATCTGAGAGAAATATTCTATAAAGCAGTTACAAATTTCAGCTGGGGTGTGCTACGTGAAAGAGGCGGTGAAGTTAACAGCCACAGTAACAATCAAAAAGGATTTGTATCAGAGATAATAGCAATTGCAGATGCTGGAGAATCCGAGATAACAAGGTGTAGAGCTGGATGAACGGTAGCAGATTCGCCAACTTTAGGTACATTTAAGGCGTCATTGGATAAGCATATGGACGTACATGGAATAGTGTAGGTTAGATGGGCTTGAGATCGGTATGACAGGTCGGCACAACATCGAGGACCGAAGGGCCTGTACTGTTCTATAATGTTCTATGTTCTATGAACACAGCAGGCCAAGCAGCATCAACCTGCTCCTCTGATGCTGCTTGGCCTGCTGTGTTCATCCAGCTCTACACCTTGTTAAAAAGGATTTGTATAGCTACTTGGTCTTACAGGAAACCACTATTGTGGAAGAAAGGGACATGCTGCAGCAGCTTATCAACCTTCACTCGTCAGGACAGAAGTGAGAATATAATGTTTCACCAGGAACAACAATTTATATGAGAAGCATGAGAAGATGGAGCTGATTGGCTGGCAAGTGGACTCTGATTGCTCAGGGTGAGGCCATGGAAAATGCATCAGTGAACAATGGTCCCAGATTCTGTTTAACTGAAAGGTGCAATGTTTGGACAAATTTCTCATTCCAGCAGAGGATCAGGCCCTGCCCGTTCATCTGAACAGTTTTGGCCCATTATCTAAAGAAAGATAAAGTGCCATTGGAGGCAGTCCAGAGAAAGGTCACTCAGCTGACCCCAGGTATGGAGGCACTGTATTATAAGAGATGTTGAATAGGTTGGGCCTGTGCTCATTGGAGTTTAGAAGAATGAGAAACGACTTTATTAAAACAGACCAGATTCTTTGCCAGGGGAGATGTAGAGGGGTTGTTACCCCTTGTGGGAAAGTCCAGGACCAGAGGGCATCATCTCACACTTTCAAGATAGAGATGAGGAGGAATTTCTTCTCCCAAAGGGTATTGAATCTGTGGAATTCTTCAATGCAGAGCCTGTCACGTCCAGGTCCTTCAGTGTAGTCAAGGCTGAGACAGGCAGGCTTTTAATTGATAAGGGAACTGAGGTTTCTGGGCAAAAGGCAGGAAAGTGGAGTTGAGGGTTATCAGATCACCCATGATCTCATTGAATGGCAGAACAGACTTGATGGGCTGAATGGCCTATTTGTGGTCCTATGGTCCTACTTCAGATGGTCAGGAAGAAGAGATCCCACCATTAATGAAGCGCAGCCCGACTGGGGATATCATTTGGGGAATTTGGAGGCAGCATGGGAATTCGATGGAAAGGGTGGTGAGATACTTTTTGCTTGCTTTGTTTGGTTCATAGTTTTTAAGGTTATTTCAATGGGTGAAATTGAAGTTCAGGGCCAGGGGGCCCAGCACCGTACAGTGACATTACAGGTAAACTATAAGTTCATTGGCTGGCAATAGCTGCTGATTTAATTCTCCATTCTAAGTTGCTTGCAGATTGAAGGTGTATAGTGGAAATATTACAAGCTACAGATTAAAATCCCAGTATGAAATTTTTAAGAATCAAATTAACAACTAAGTAATTAAAACAGAGATGCTGAGCCAGACAATGTGTTGTATCTGTATGATGTGGGAACCGTTAGACCTCATTGTGGTTCAGAGTGACCACTACTCTGTAGCTAAGTGCTCGAGGGACTCCATATCAGGGCTGATGAGCTGGAGTCTGAGCTTCAAACACTATGGCTCATCAAGGGGGAGGATTACCCAGATGCAACAGAAGTAGACTCGCCAAGTTTAAGGGCATTTAAATGGTCATTGGATAAACATATGGATGATAATGGAATAGTGTAGGTTAGATGGGGTTCAGTTTGGTTTCACAGGTCGGTATAACATTGAAGGCCGAAGGGCCTGTACTGTGCTGTAATGTTCTATGTTCTATGATGCTGTGTTTCACAATGAAGTCGCACTGCTTAGATTCACCACCTCAAATTCAGTCAGCTCTTCAGCCTAACAAACTTGATATTCTAGCTCCCTGCATGAATGAGAGCGGGTTCTATAGGGAGGATGACCAAACTGACCCTTGGCCGTGCGGCACAGGGAATAACTCAAGAGGATGCAATAAAAAAAGTAGTTGTAATTGGGGATAGTATAGTCAGGGGAATAGACACTGTTCTCTGTGGCCAGGAGCGAGAGCCCCAAAGACTATGTTGCCCGCCTGGTGCCCTGGGTCAGGATATCTCACCCGGGCTGCCGAGGAACTTGGAGGGGGAGGGGAAGGATCCAGTTGTTGTGGTCCACAAATGTTCAAACAATACGGAGAGGAAAGAGGTTCTCCTGCGGGAATGTGAGCAGCCAGGGGCTGAATTTAAAAGCAGAACCAAAAAAGGTAATTGTATCAGTGGTAATGGGAACTGCAGACGCTGGGGAATCCAAGATAATAAAATGTGAAGCTGGATGAACACAGTGGAGACCTCTCTGATGAAGGGTCTAGGCCCAAAACGTCAGCTTTTGTGCTCCTGAGATGCTGCTGGGCCTGCTGTGTTCATCCAGCTTCACACTTTATTACCAAAAAAGATAATAATCTCTTGATTACCACCTGAGCCACAAGCAAATTGGCACAGGGTCAATAAGATTAAACAGGTAAATGCATTGCCTAAAGATTGGTGCAGGAGAAATGGGATTGAATTCATGGCACATTGGCACCAGATTGGTCCACCTGATTCAAGGACCTGATTCCTGGCGAATCACATAACTAGGGCAGTGGGTAGGACCTGCAACTAAATAGTGGAGGCAGGGGTTCAAATGTGTGATAACTTATGCAAAAAGTTCAAGGGTTGGGGACAGGGTGAGGGCTCAGCAGAGGTTATTAAAAGTTCCACAACAAGTAACAATGTGGTGAAGATTAGTGGGAAGTCAGAGGATGGGAATCCTTAAAAAAGCTATCAATTAATTACTGAAAAAGCAATAAGGGGGGGTGAAGATGAAATGAGAGTAAATTAGCTAGAAATATAAAAGAAGATATTGAAAGGGTAGGAGAGAGGCAAGAGAGGACATTGGGATATTGGAAAATGAGACCAGAGAAGTCGTAACAGGGATCAAAGAAATACCAGAGGAACTGCATCAGTTTTCATAGTGGAAGACACTAGCAATGTACCAGAACTTCCAAGAGAATCAGGAGGCAGAGGTGAGTGTAGTAGCCATCACTCAGGGGAAAGTGCGAGGGATACTGAAAGGTATGAAGGTGGATAAATCACCCAGACCAAATAGACTACATCCCAGAGTTCTGAAGGAGATAGTTGAGGGGACTGTGGAGGCTTTGGTGGTGATCTTTTAGGAACCAGAGAAGGTCCTAGAGGACTGGAAAATAGTTACTATACCCCAACCCATTCAAGAAGGCAGAGAGGCAGAAGATAGGAAGCTATAGGCTGAATAGCCTGTGCTTGGCTGTGGGTAAGATTTTACTGTCCATTATAAAGGATGAGGTTACAGAGAACTTGGAACTGCACAGTAACATAGGGCTGAGCCAGCTTGGGCAGGCTAGGAGAGCAGGCATGGAAGTGGGAGATGGAATATGATGTGGGAAAGTGTGAGGTTATGCGCTTTGAGAGGAAGAATAGAGGCGTAGACTATTTTCTAAAATGGGGAAAGGTTTCGGAAATCTGGAATACAAAGGGACTTGAGGGTCCTTGTTCAGGATTCTCTTAAGGTTAATGTACAGATTCAGTGGGTAGTTGGGAAGGCAAATGCAATGTTAACATTTTTTTCAAGAAGGTTAGATTACAAGAGCAGAGACATTCTGCTGAGGCTGTATAAGGCTCTGGGCAGACTGCGTTTGGAATACTGTGCGCAGTTTGGGGACCCATATCTAAGGAAGGATGTTCTGGTGTTGGAGGGGGTCTAAAGGAGGTTTACAAAAATGATCCAGGGCTGAAGTGTTCTTCATATGAGGAGTGATTGTCAACTCTGTGTTAGTACTCAATGGAGTTTTGAAGGATAAGGGGGTGGGGGATCTGATTGAAACAGAATACTGGGGGGACCTGGATAGAATGGATGTGGAGAAGATATTTCTATTAGTCAAAGAGTCTACGACCTGAGGGCACAGCCTCAGGGTGAAGGGATGACCCGTTAGAACTGAGATGAGGAGGAATTTCTTCAGCCAGAGCAGGGGTGGGCGTGAATCTGTGGGACCTGTTGCTGCAGAGGGCTGTGGAGGCTGAGTCATTGACAACATTTACGACAGAGATAGATGAGATCTTGATTAGTAAGGGGATCAAATGTTACAGGGGGAAGGCAGGCGAATTGGGTTGAGAAAGGTATCAGCCATTGAGCAGACTCGATGGGCAGAATGGTCTAATATGATCCACGTCTAAGCACACCTAAGCTCTCTTTCAATAACAACACGCATCAGTTTCAGACCTTATCTAAAAAGTCCTGATTTTGCAATTTTACAATCAGAGTGAGCAACTTTACATTTCCCCAAATAACGCTGCAGATGCCATTGTGTTAATGTACAGATTCAGTGGGTGGTTGGGAAGGCAAATGCAACATTAACATTTTTTTCAAGAAGGTTAGGTTACAAGAGCAGAGACATTCTGCTGAGGCTGTATAAGGCTCTGGGCAGACTGCGTTTGGAATACTGTGCGCAGTTTGGGGACCCATATCTAAGGAAGGATGTTCTGGTGTTGGAGGCCCAAATGCTGAACTTGTCCACTTCCCATTTCAGCCTCTCTGTGCCCTTGCCACAGGATACCTTGCCACTTTGTTTTGCATTATCAGCAAACTTAGATAGAAAGCTCATCTGACGCACCATTAATATAGTTTGTCATTACCTGAGGGCCCAACGTTGATCCTTGTGGCACTTCGATAGTCATAGCCTGCCAACTTGAAAATGTTACACTTATGCCCACCCTCTGCTTACCGTCCATTAACCCAACCTTTGCTCATGCTATCTTGTCACCATAACTCCATTTGGTCTTATCTATTGCGTTAACCTTTTGTCTCACATCTTATCATATGTTGTTCAGAAGTTTATGTGTACGACGTGTCCTGTTTTCACATTATCGACTGTACAGTTACATCCCCAAAACACTATTCATTTTTCAAGTGTGATTCCCCTTTTGAGGAACCATTTTGACCCGTTCTAATCATACCGCAATGTTTCTGCGTGCTGACTTGGTCAAAAAGTGCATAATCCCCAGCCCATCTCCAATGCTTTTAAACCAAAAAACAAAAATACTCCAAGAAAATGAATCAAACATGAAGTTTGTCAGAGCCTTGTGAAGCTTCTCTTGGGTTTCTCAGAGTTTAATATCTAACTTCTGGGGATCGCGGATCAGTCCTGAAGGTTTGGAAATCTCAGCAAACACCCCCAACCACTCTCACCCAGACCACTTCCCACTCGCTTGTTTCAAACAGTTGACTCTTTGCTTGATCTAAGCTACTGGCTCAAGTTGATGTAAGGCTGGTTCATTTTCCAACCCCCTAAAAGTGATAACAATTCTAAGTGTCTCTTTGATGTGCCGTGTAGGCTACTGTCTTGTCTCAGGATATCAAGAACGCTTCAGGAGAAAGAGACACTCACTGACTCTGTGCAGCGTACAGTGCTTTCTTGCATTCCGACATGAATAAAACCATATTTCTCATCCTGAACACAAACATAACATAAATAATCAGGTGAGCAGACCACCTGGATGCTGAGCAATGATCTGAACATTCTAAACTGTTTTTAACAGGATTGAAATGTTTTCCGCTGCCTGTTGTTCTCTTTTCATTAATTTCCTTCATGTAGGCGTCAATGACGTAAAACACTGAGGTTTTCACTCATTTCGTTGCTGCATCTCATTTTATTTTAACACAATTGCTGCTCATTTTGCAACTTGATCAGAAATAAACAGAGCATCTTCTCACTGATTAAGCGTACGAAAACTCTCAGCTACAAATATCCACTTTTTAAATCACTCACACTTTAACCAAACACTTCATTTGCAAAATAGCATTTTTAATGTTTGCTGTTAATATTAAGATAATGATTATCAAATAAATGTTATTCAGTGCTCAAACAGATTTCTCATAAAATTCATTTGAGATTATATGCCTGAACCATGCATTTTTATTCTTTGCCCACTTAAAATTGACAAGAGCTGGAACCAAGACAAACACACACACACACACACTCACACTCACACACGCACGCACACACACACACACACACACACACACACACTCACTCACTCACGCACACACACACACACAGTCACACTCACACACGCACACACACACACACACACACACACTCACTCACGCACACACACACACTCACACTCACACACACACACATACACACGCTCACACACACACACATACGCACGCTCACACACACATGCTCACACACACACGCGCATGCACACACACGCACACACATACACACGCTCGTACACACACACGCGCACATGTACAGACACACACATGCACACACACACGCGCGCGCACATGTGGACACACGTGCGCACACACGCACACACGTAGACACATGGACACACACGCGCACACACAGACACACACGGACACACACGTTCACATGGACACGCGCACGCGCGTGCACATGCACACACGCACACACACACGCGCACACATGGACACACACGCGTGCGCACACGCACACATACACACACAGACACATGGACACACACACACCCACGCTCGCACACACAGACACACATTCGCACCTGCACTCACACACACATACACACATATACACACACACACATATACACACCCACGCTCGCACACACAGACACACATTCGCACCTGCACTCACACACACACACACACACACACACACACACACACACTCACACACAAACACTCACACTCACACACACACACTCACACACACACACACACACACAAACACACAGATACACACACACACTCACACTCACACATGCACACATGTGGACACACGGACACGCACACATATACACATACATGCGTGCGCACACAGACACACACATGCACACAGTCACACACACATGGACACACACGCACGCACACAAACACACACACACACACACACACATTCACACGGGCACACGCACATGCGCACGTGGATACACGCACACACACACACGCTTGTGCGCACACAGGCACACACACACACACACACACACACTGACTGTGCAGGAGTTGGCACTGAGACACACTCGCACGGACTGACAATTAATTTTTAATGACAGTGTTTGAGGGAAAGTCAGGACCCTGGACAGATATTTGTCAATATCCATATGAGAGAGTAGAATGATTTGGTGAAATGTCTGGTTCTAAACATGGCTCCTCTGGCAGTGAAGCACCCTGCCCATCCCATACCAAGGGTCAGCACAGCCATGGTGTTTAAATCTCTGGAAAGCGAGATTAACCTGACACAGAGGGGAACAGTGTTCGATCTGTAGCCCAGGCCAACATCTCATACGGTTATTAATTCAGTATAAGAACAAGAAGCACTGAACTACACTCAACATAAAATGTTGCTGCATCAAATGACTGTACTTGTGAATATTAGTTATTTCTTATTAATGAGATTACTGAAAGGAGCATATTTATAAAATTGTGCCCATTCTCCGCTATCTGTCCAAATGTGCAAAGACCCACAAGAGGCTCAGTCATACCTCTTCCCCTGGCAAAAAACACAAATATACAGGAGGTGTTCAATACCTTAATCCTGAATAGCGGTACAGAGTAAAGCTCCCTCTACACTGTCCCCCATCAAACACTCCCAGGACAGTGACAGCACAGGGTTTGATACAGGGTAAAGCTCCCTCTACACTGTCCCCCATCAAACACTCCCAGGGCAGGGACAGCACGGGGTTAGATACAGAGTAAAGCTCTCTCTACACTGTCCCCCATCAAACACTCCCAGGGCAGGGACAGCACGGGGTTAGATACAGAGTAAAGCTCCCTCTACACTGTCCCCCATCAAACACTCCCAGGACAGGGACAGCACGGGGTTAGATACAGAGTAAAGCTCCCTCTACACTGTCCCCCATCAAACACTCCCAGGGCAGGGACAGCACGGGGTTAGATACAGAGTAAAGCTCTCTCTACACTGTCCCCCATCAAACACTCCCAGGGCAGGGACAGCACGGGGTTAGATACAGAGTAAAGCTCCCTCTACACTGTCCCTGACACCACAGGGTTACATACAGAGTAAAGCTTCCTCTACGCTGTCAATTGCAATATAACCATGCTCGATCCTGTGTGGGTTTCAGTTATTTGTGTCTCAAAGTACAGTCGTGTGGGCTGAGAAAGCATGAGAACAGAAATGCCTTTCCTTAAAAATACGTTGTGGTCTTTCAATTTTTCTGTTGAAGCAGTGAGAGTTCATTTTTTAAAAACACACTTTGAGTACTTGCGCCAGTGTAGGAAAGTTTCTGTCTCTGAGTTCGTGAATTTGAGAAAAGCTCTTTCCAAGGGAGGAGCGTGTGAGAGTTCTGTGAGGGTGACTGAATGAGCGAGTGAGTGGGTGACGTGTAGGAGACAGTGTGTATATGTGAGGGAGCATGTTGTAGGAGTGGCAGCGACATATTCCTTGAGGAATCATCAACCTACCTTCACACTGGGGATTGTTTCCTTTGTGTGCATTTCACTGCCTGAATGTGTGAAAGAGGATGGATTTAAAATGGATCTAGCCACGCACCACACTGAGAGGGCCACCTCACAGACCTGCAGAGCTCTTCAACTGGAAGGAGCCCCATTCCATTAATGAGCAAACAATCTGCAGTCACTGGTACCGATTCATGACAGTCAGGCCCTGGTACCCCAGCAACGTTCATGATTCTCTCATCCAGGGGCAATCATGTGGTTCTGCAGTGATGGTGGTTGGAAGTGCCTTACAAAGCTGGTTACCGGGGTAGGGGGGCTCCCCACTGAGACTGATGGTGATGACTGATGTGGAGTGTACATACAATGATGTTCTTGTTTTGACTAAGGCTGTGGTGAATCAGATGGGGCTGCTGAAGATATGGTCCCACAGCTGGGACCAGTGTGGGGCTGTCTTTTGAATAAGCTCTGCAGAGAAGAGTGCTGCATCATTTGGCCGTGCTGTACTCTGCTCAATTGCAACAGTCAATGAGGTGATGTGCTGGAAGCTGAGTATCTCGGAAAATGGGAGCTGCCTTCCTAGGGTGAAGGTGAGGTCAGTGATGGAGGAAACTGGCGTTGGCTATGACAGAAGCCCAGCTGCAGCAGGTGCTACAAGCTGGACAGAAGCTGGGCTCCAGTCAGTGAGAGCTGGGTGCAGTCCTGATGACTCCCTGCCTGTAACATCGCTGTTGTTCAGCCAGTGCGCCGTCCATTTGTATTCTGGAGCAGAAATGCAGCTTCTGTTGGCTTGCATGCAGAATCACAGTGTTACAGCCTGGAAGGAGGCCATTCGGCCCTTGATGCCTGTATAGGTTCTGTTCCTGCACACCATTCCCATCCAAATAGATCCAAGGCCCCACTTGAATATCGCAATTGAGCCTGCCTCCCTCACATTTTCAGGCAGTGCATTCCAGACTCTAACTAGTTGGCATGTGAAAAAGTTTTTTTTCTCACATCACCTTTGCTTTGTTGGCACAGCACTTTAAATGATTTGGTGTTTGCAAATAAAAGATAATCTTATGCATCAGTTGAAGGCTGTTTGTATGTGACAGTCATCCCAAAGCACAATAATAAAATTCTGGGCACTGGGGTGGGACAGGGTAGTGGTGACATGGTTGAAGCTGGTAAGGTGCAGGGTAGCGATGTGTTGGTTAGTTGTGTGGCCTGGTGGTTACACAGCATTAGCAGGAAGAGAATGGCAGCCACAAACATGTATTGGCCATGCTGTGTATTTGCGATAGCTAGCGTGGGTTTCTCACTGCTGTGCTCCTACGTTTTTCAGTGAAGGGAACCCCATGATTGTGAATGCTTCTCCGGGTGTATGGCTGAAGTCCCAAAGGTGTACTGTTGCCAAGAATCCTGGTTTATTCTGGGATATGCAGGGAAGGGATAAGTTCCTTGAGCTACAGTGAGCGGGAGAATCAGCAGAAGGGTGGGATATGTAGTTAAGGAGGACAGTGCAGGGTGTCACAGCGGTGAGAAACTCTTTGTAAAACTCAATAAAAATGAGGCAGTAAAAGCCTATAAATATTTGTCCCATTAACTGCTTCTCTCTCCCCTAGATACTGCCCAACCTGCTCAGTATTTCAGCATTTACTGTTTTATTGTAGTTGAAATAGATAGGTTTTTGGGCTGGAGGACAAAAGGCACATCACACAGGATGCAGAGGAGCGTTGACGTGAATTACTTTAGTTGGATGAACATGGGGAACCAAACCAAATTAAAGGCAACAGCCACAAACAGAAAGTGAGAAAGAGGCGATCTGGGGATTTTTGTCCATTAATCACTGACGGTGGTGAGATGGGCTGAGCTATTAAGGCTTATGGGATCAGAGCTTTGAAAATATTGATGAAAGGTGTATTGTTTTGGAATCTGGAATGTTTTTATAAAAGATACACGTTGATTTTGGTCAGTGTTGCAAGAGTTATTTTTTTCTAAAAGAATTCAGAAAGTCACTGATCTAAAAAGGTACAGAACATCCTTCACCTGCACCCATAGACCCAGAATGGATGAAATGTTTACGATGTAGGGTTTTTGTCAGGCTGAGGGAATTAGTGTTATTTTGACTTCAAAGCAGAAGTTCAAAGTTTTGGTTCAGAAGAACCCGGAGCTCAGTTCATAATGCCTGTCCTCACAGGGGAATCATATCAATTCAGGGGAAACCAGGCACCTCAACAGAACAGAAGATGTGGACTGGGGTGGACAAGGTCAGAAGTCACAAGCCACCAAGGTACAGTCCAACAGGTTTATTTGAAGACACAGGCTTTCAGAGCCTCACCCTTTCTTCAGGTGTCAGTGAGAGAGGTGGCATTCGGCATAGAATTTATAAGCAAAAGATCAAAGGGTGATAGAACTGATGCGAATGTGTTGAACAAATGTAAGATGGCTGTTAATTCTTCCAACATCTTCCCCACACCTCCACTTCTCACCTTCACACAACTGCCAAACCTTAAATAGGCCATTGCTCACAGCAAACTCCCCAGCCTTCAGGGCAACATCGATCACAGCACAATCCAACTCTGTCATGGCGACCTCTGCAAGACAGGCCAGATCTTCGACCTGGACACTACCCTCACATGTGGGAACACCACCCATCATGCACATGGCAGTGACTTGGCCAGTGTTGTCAGTCTGATACGCTGCAGGTCAGGATGCCCCGAGGCACGGTATATTGGCGAAACCATGCAGACACTGCAGCACTGGGTAAATGGACACCGTGTAATGATCGCCAGACAGAGATGTTCCCTCCCAGTGGGAGAACACTTCAGGGACATTTCGCTTCGGATCTTTGGGTAAAGGAGGACTGTGGGATACACAAGAATGACGCGGAGGCACCAAGAAGAGGCTGTAGCCAAGTTCGGACACACACACTCACACACACACACACACACACACACACTCACACTCACACACACACACACACACTCACACACACACACTCACACTCACACACACACACACACACACACACACTCACACACACACACACACACACACACACACTCAGACACACTCAGACACACAGACACACACACACACTCACACTCACACAGTCACTCTCTCACACACACACACACTCTCTTTCACACACTCACACGGTCACACACACACACACACACACACACTCACACACACACACACACACACACTCAGACACACTCAGACACACAGACACACACACACACACTCACACTCACACAGTCACTCTCTCACACACACACACACACACACTCTCTTTCACACACTCACACGGTCACACACACACACACACACACACACACACACACTCACACACACTCACACTCACACACACACACACACACACACTCAGACACACAGACACACACACACACACTCACACTCACACTCACACACACACACACACTCACACACACACACTCACACTCACACACACACACACACACACACACACACTCACACTCACACACTCACACTCACACACACACACACACACACACACACTCACACACACACACACACACACACACACACACTCAGACACACTCAGACACACAGACACACACACACACTCACACTCACACAGTCACTCTCTCACACACACACACACTCTCTTTCACACACTCACACGGTCACACACACACACACACACACACACTCACACACACACACACACACACACTCAGACACACTCAGACACACAGACACACACACACACACTCACACTCACACAGTCACTCTCTCACACACACACACACACACACTCTCTTTCACACACTCACACGGTCACACACACACACACACACACACACACACACACTCACACACACTCACACTCACACACACACACACACACACTCAGACACACAGACACACACACACACACTCACACTCACACAGTCTCTCTCTCTCACACACACACACACTCTCTCTCTTTCACACACTCACACAGTCACACATACACACACACACACACACACACTCTCTCTCACACACTCACACACACTCCCTCTCACACTATCTCTCACACACACTCACACTCATACACTCACACTCACACACTCACACACTCAGACGCACACACACACTCACACTCACACACACACACTCACTCTCTCTCTCACAGACACACACACACACACACACACAAGTTTAAATCTATGGAGTGAGTTTACATTTGCAGGTTCATAATTGCAGATGTATTCCACTTTGTTCAAAAAGCACACAATTTGTAGGCAAACAATATGACATTTTATATATGACATTGTATCCACTGTATCCGGTGTGGCTTCCTCTACATTGGGGAAACCAAGCGGAGGCTTGGGGACCGCTTTGCAGAACACCTCCGCTCGGTTTGCAATAAACAACTCCACCTCCCAGTCGCGAACCATTTTAACTCCCCCTCCCATTCCTCAGACGACATGTCCATCATGGGCCTCCTGCAGTGCCACAATGATGCCACCCGAAGGTTGCAGGAACAGCAACTCATATTCCGCTTGGGAACCCTGCAGCCCAATGGTATCAATGTGGACTTCACCAGCTTCAAAATCTCCCCTTCCCCCTACTGCATCCCAAAACCAGCCCAGTTCGTCCCCTCCCCCCACTGCACCACACAACCAGCCCAGCTCATCCCCTCCCCCCACTGCATCCCAAAACCAGCCCAGACTGTCTCCAAGATAATGGGAACTGCAGATGCTGGAGAATCCAAGATAATAAAGTGTGAAGCTGGATGAACACAGCAGGCCAAGCAGCATCTCAGGAGCCTGTCTCTGCTTCCCTCACCTGTTCTTCCTCTCACCCATCCCTTCCTCCCACCTCAAGCCGCACCTCCATTTCCTACCTACCACCTCATCCTGCCTCCTTGACCTGTCTGTCTTCCCTGGACTGACTTATCCCCTCCCTACCTCCTCACCTATACTTTCCTCTCTACCTATCTTCTTTTCTCTCCATCTTCAGTCCGCCTCCCCCTCTCTCCCTATTTATTCCAGTTCCCTCTCCCCATCCCCCTCTCTGATGAAGGGTCTAGGCCCGAAACGTCAGCTTTCCTGCTCCTGAGATGCTGCTTGGCCTGCTGTGTTCATCCAGCTCCACACTTTGTTATCTTGAATTCTCCAGCATCTGCAGTTCCCATTATCGCTGCCATTTTATTAATTCCCACTTTGGAAAGAAAACCAGTCTGACTCTGAATTGATACAAAGCCAGAATCTCAACAAGGCTTCACACTTAATATGCATTGTCTGACTTGGAAGGTCATCTCTGATACACCGAGGGAACTGACAAAGCTTTAGTTATCTTGAGCCAGGGACTTGAAAGAAATTCTGGAATTTGCGTATCAATCCTTTCTAACTGACTGAAGATTTAACAGCCACCTTAGATTTGTTCTAAACATTTGCATCAGCCCTATCACCCTTTGATCTTTTGCTAACAAATTCTGTGTCTGAGGCCACCTCTCTCACTGACACCTGAAGAAGGGGTGAGACTCTGAAAGCTTGTGACTTCACATAAACCTGTTGGACTGTAACCTGATGTTGTGCGATTTTTGACCTCAACAGAAGCGGTCCCCGTCTCTGAAGCATGCTGGTGGATCCAAAGAAAGAGAATTCATGGAATGTTTGCAGGATGGCTTTTTGGAGCAGCTTGTGATGGAGCCCACAAGGGAGCAGGCTATTCTGGACTTAGTGCTATGTAATGAGCCAGACTTTATAAAAGACCTTAAAGTAAGGGAACACTTAGGAGGTAGCATCATAATATGGTAGAGTTCAGTCTGCAGTTTGAAAGAGAGAAGGCAAAATTGGATGTAATGGTGTTACAGTTAAATAAAGGTAATTACAGGGGCATGAGAGATGAATTGACTAAAATCGACTGGAAGCAGAGCCTAGTGGGGAATACAGTAGAGCAACAATGGCAGGAGTTTCTGGGTGTAATTGAGGACACAGTACAGAGGTTCATCCCAAAGAAAAGAAAGATTATCCGGGGTGGGAGTAGACAGCCAGGGCTGACAAAGGAAGTCAGGAAATATATCAAAGCAAAAGAGACAGCCTATAAAGTGGCCAAGAGCACTGGGAAATCAGAAGATTGGGAAGGCTGCAAAAACAGACAGAGGATGACAAAGAGAGAAATAAGGAAGGAGAGGATCAAATATGAAGGTAGGCTAGCTAGTAATATTAGAAATGATAGTAAAAGCTTCTTTCAATACGTAAGAAACAAACGAGAGGCAAAAGTAGATATTGGGCCACTCCAAATTGATGCTGGAAGGCTAGTGATGGGAGATAAGGAAATAGCTGAAGAACTTAATGAGTACTTTGCATCAGTCTTCACAATGGAAGACATGAGTAGTATGCCAACAATTAGGGAGAGCCAGGGGACAGAGTTGAGTATGGTAGGCATTACAAAAGAGAAAGTGCTAGAAAAGCTAAAAGGTCTAAAAATTGATAAATCTCCTGGCCCCAATGGGCTACATCCTAGAGTTGAGGGAGGTGGCTGAGGAAATAGCGGAGGCTTTGGTCGTGGTCTTCCAAAAGTCACTGGAGTCAGGGAAAGTCCCAGATGTTTGGAAAATTGCTGTTGTAACCCCCTTGTTTAAGAAAGGATCAAGACAAAAGATGGAAAATTATAGGCCGATTAGCCTAACCAGGGTAGTTGGTAAAATTCTAGAATCCATTGTCAAGGAGGAGATTTCTAAATTCCTGGAAGTGCAGGGTCAGATTAGAACAAGTCAGCATGGATTTAGTAAGGGGAGGTCATGCCTGACAAACCTGTTAGAATTCTTTGAAGAGTAACAAGTATGTTAGACCAGGGAAACCCAGTAGATGTTATCTATCTAGACTTCCAAAAGGCCTTTGATACGGTGCCTCACGGGAGGCTGCTGAGCAAGCTGAGGGCCCATAGTGTTTGAGGTGAGCTACTGGCTTGGATTGAGGATTGGCTGTCTGACAGAAGGCAGAGAGTTGGGATAAAAGGCTCTTTTTCGGAATGGTAACCGGTGACGAGTGGTGTCCTGCAGGGCTCAGTGTTGGAGCTGCAGCTGTTCACCTTTAACATTAATGATCTGGATGAAAGGACTGGGGGCATTCTGGCGAAGTTTGCCGATGATACAAAGATAGGTGGACAGACAGGTAGTGCTGAGGAGGTGGGGAAGCTGCAGAAAGATTTAGACAGTTTAGGAGGGTGGTCCAGGAAATGGCTGATGAAATTCAATGTGAGTAAATGTGAGGTTTTGCACTTTGGTAAAAAGAATACAGGCATGGACTATTTTCTAAATGGTGAGAAAATTCGCAAATCAGAAGTACAAAGAGATCTGGGAGTGTTGGTCCAGGATTCTCTAAAGATTAACTTGCAGGCAGAGTCTGTAATTAAGAAAGCGAATGTAATGTTGTCGTTTATTTCAAGAGGGTTGGAATATAAAAGCAGCGCTGTGCTTCTGAGGCTTTATAAGGCTCTAGTTAGGCCCCATTTAGAATACTGTGTCCAATTTTGGGCCCCACACCTCAGGAAGGACACACTAGCCCTGGAGCGTGTCCAGCGGAGATTCACACGGATGATCCCTGGAATCGTAGGTTTAACGTATGATGAATGGCTAAGGATCCTGGGATTGTACTCATTAGAGTTTAGAAGTTTGAGGGGAGATCTAATAGAAACTTACAAGATAATGTATGGTTTAGAAGGGGTGGACGGTAGGAAGTTGTTTCCGTTAGGCGAGGAGGCTAGGATCCGTGGGCACAGCCTTAAAATTAGAGGGGGTAAATTTAAAACTGAAATGAGACGACATTTCTTCAGCCAGAGAGTGGTGGGCTTGTGGAATTCATTGTCACGGAGTGCAGTGGAGGCCGGGACGTTGGATGCCTTCAAGTCAGAGATCGACATATTCTTGATCTCAGAAGGAATCAAGGGCTATGGGGAGAGTGCGGGGAAGTGGAGTTGAAATGCCCATCAGCCATGATTTAAATGGCGGAGTGGACTTGATGGGCTGAATGGCCTTACTTCCACTCCTATGTCTTATGGTCTTATGGTCTTATGGTCTAAACAAGGAGAGTTTCAACAAAAATCTTCAAGCTGTTTTAACAAGAAAGTTTCAGTCATTCGAACTGGTGCTGGGAATGATGTAAATTGTTCACTGCACTCCTGTTCCCCTGTGCTTGACTTCACGTTACAATAAAATCTAATACTAAGTTCTCAAGAATTATTAGAGGCTCACACCAGCAGCTCGGAAGGACATGGTAAAGAAAAGCTGCCTCAGCTGGCCAAGGAGAAGAAATTGATTCACTTCAGTGAGATAAACATTTAAAAGGCATTTCAAAAATGTACACATTCTGCTTGCAAGATAGACCCGGAGCTAACTGTGGTCTCCTCTGCACTCAGAAAATGAAGCTTTCACCGAAATCTACATTCTGCTTGCAAAATGCCTCTGAACTACCAGTTGCCTGCCACTTTAACATACCACCCTGTCCCGGCCAACATCTCAGTCTCTGGCTTGTTGCCGTGTTATAGCAAAGCTCAGTGCAAGCTGGATGAACAACACCTCATTTTCCACTTGGGGACCCTACGGCCCTCCAGACTCAATACTGAGTTCAATAATTTTAGGGCCTAAACTCCCCCATGTCCCAGCCCCCCACCCCACTCACCAGGCCTTGTTACCACACAGCCTCCCACTACACACCCTGTGTTGTTAGTCACTAACAGTCCCCATGAACAACTATTCACCCTCCCAGCCTGATCATTAGCAACTCCTTTGTCTGTCCAACTGTCTTCTTCTCTCTTTGGGGTCTATCCTATCGTCTACTCCCTACCCCACCCACCTCCCTATTTTCTGCGTATAAACTGACGTTTTCCCAGCCACCATCAGTTCTGAGGAAGGGTCACTGGACCTAAAACGTTAATTCTGTTTTCTCCTCCACAGATGCTGCCAGACCTGCTGAGCTTTTCCAGCAACTTTTGTTTTTGTTCCATGTGGCCTTATTACAGGAAAGATGTGGAAGTGTTGGAAAAGGTGCAGAGGAGATTAACCAGGATGTTGCCTGGTAATGGAGGGAAGGTCTTATGAGGAAAGGTTGAGAGCGCTAGGGCTTTACTCTTTAGAACAACAAAGGACGAGAGGTGACTTAATAAAGGGTTATAAAATGATCAGAGGTATAGAGAGAGTGGACAGCCAGAAGCTTTTTCCTGGAGTGGAGGTGGCTATTAGGAGGGGCATAGCTTTAAAGTGAGTGGAGGTAGATATAGGGGAGACATCAGAGTTTAGGTTCTTTACTCAGAGAGTGGTCGGGGCGTGGAATGCATTGCCAGAGAGGGTAGTGAAGTCGGCCTCATTAGGGGCATTTAAGCAGCTATTAGATAGGCATATGGATGATGGTAAAAGGTAGGGGAGGAGGTTAGATAGACCTTAGGATTCGGGTAAAAGTTCGGCCAAAATCGTGGACCGAAGAGCCTGAAATGTGCTGCACTGTTCTATGTTCTATGTTCAACCTGGGATTGGGTTTGTCTATATCACTATCAGCTGGTCTTGGAAGAAAATAGGGACTGAGATTACAAGAGCAGGGAGGTTGTGGTGAATTTGTCGAGGTTGCTAGTTCAGCTTTGGCTGCAATAATGTGCCCAGTTCTGGATGGTACACTTTAGGGAGGATTGCAGAAAGGGATCAGGAGGATCTTTCCAGGGATGAAGTTTGAGGGCCGACTGGAGAAGTTGGGGTGGTTTTCCTTGCATAAGAGCATATTAGGAGGAGATTTCATTGAGATGTTCACAAATGTCAGTGCCTGGACGAAGCAGAGAGGGAGAAGCCTTTGATGGAAGGTTCCACATCAGAGAACACAGATATCTGGTGATTGGTAAAAGAAGCAATAGCGATTTTTGAACAGCGACTAGTTAGGATCAGCTCTGTACTCACCAAGAATCTGGTGAAGACAGATTCAATCAACATCTTTAGAACGTAACCGGATTATTCCCTGTAGAGATATTGGCCGAACTACAGGGAGATGCAGTGTGAGGCAGGCTGGGAGCTGCTCCTCCAGGGAGCCAGTATGGCGATAATGGGTTGGGTGGCCACGTCCTGTGCTGGAATTGTTCTAAGAGTTGATGGCCTGGCTCTATCAGCCGCATTATGTTCTGAAAATACTGTTACAGACCTCAAACTCACTGGTCTGTGACAGGGAGGCACTGCAAGCTGTCAATGTGACAAGGCTTTGCGAGTGTGAAAGTTTGCAGAAATTTATTTTTGGATCAAAAATGAAGCTGAAGATAGTTCAAGAACTCTTAGCCCGTGTAGTTAAGCTCATGAACTATTTTGAGCTCGAAGCCTGAAACTGAGCTCTATTTCTGTAAATGTGCACCGACAGAAACACTCGCAGTATTGAGTTAAATTGCTATGTTTGTAAAAGATGCAAACAGGTTGGTGAGAGTAGATTCACTATGAGTTGGTTATGCCTGAGTAAATGTGACGCTAGACCAGCAATAGAGGAAGTCATTCGGTATCCGGAACTTAGCCCCTAGGGTCAGGGACGGCTCTAACACCTGTACTCGGAGGGGGGCTGGGCCCGGAAGGCAGGAGGAAACATTGAACTGAAATGGTGCTATTCTATGGATTAAAGTGCAGAAGTTTTAAACAGGAAAGGTATACACTGTCACAGTACAGAGCTATCTGTCCTAAACGTGCTCCTTCCTCCAAATTTTCTTCCTCATTCCCCTTCTCAATATCCCTCCTTCCCCTTCCCCTCTTCTATCTACTCCTCCCATTCGACCCATTCCCATCTTCTTCATCAAGCGCCGACTCATATTGATCCTCATTTCCATTCCCTCGTCCTTCATTTCCCTCCTCTGCATTCACCTTTCTTTCATTCGATCTACCATCACATTTTGTCTTCCCTTCCTCTCCAATCCCCCTCCTCTCTTCAGTTCAAACTGATCTGATTGGTACTTCCTAAGCATGGTGTTGCAAATCTGCTTATCCAGCTGCGTGCTATCCCAGCCAGCAATTCCCAAATCTGGGAATAATTAAAACTCAGGAAGAGCTGCAATTAAGCTGTGCAACTGTCTCCAAGTGGATTGGATCTCTTGTGGCGATGACTTCAGTGGGAATTTGGAAACCGTGTGGAAGTTGACTTTCTGTGGAAAAGTCACTTTGGGGATATATATGGTGAAGACCTAGACATTTCCATGCATCCAGATCCTGAGGAAGGCCCTGTTCAGGAAGTGATTCAGAGATCTGTGCATAATTTGGGGTCTTCCTGCAATGTGAATGAGATGCTCTGACCTTGGGGTACAACCCTCACTTGGTCTCCATTGGTCACCCTCTCCATCGGGCTGCCCCTCATGAGGGTTCCGTCATAGCTCAGCCTCTCCATCAAATCCCCTCAGCACCTAAATCCATGCTCTGTGAGGCAGTGACACCCACCCTCAACACACCACCCTCCATACTCACCTTCTGGACGTGGAGACCCCAGAGCCGGGAAGTGACTGTAATCCCAGCCCTGGGTCCTGCTACAGAACATGGTACTGGATCTACAGAAGCACTGGTCAATCAGAATGACCAGGATCTTATGGAGGTGGGGCTTCATCTTGCCTGAAAGGTGAAAATCCTGCCTCCTGCTCCTTTTGGTTGTACAGGACTGTCCTTCCTGGGTGCCATGGTGGCTCAGTGGTTAGCATGCTGCTTCACTGTCTTTTCCTGCAAAAGGCAGGACCTTCGGCCTGACATGAGGCTGTTTACATCTGAAGGGGTTACGTGTTGGACGGCCCTGGATCTGTTCACTCAGCACCCATCTCGGCAACCCTGGAGCTCCACCCGAACAGACCACTAGGCTCATCACCCTCCCCACTTTGTTGCTGCCCTAGCCCAGGTACCAGCACAATAAAAATGAGACTTCGCACTGGAAGGGCAATTGAAAAGCCAGCACTCACACTACCAAATATAATGCACATCGCAGGTATGAAGGTTACTTTGCAGAAAACAGTTACTGCTCTGTGCCTCAATAGGTTAACTCAGTAAGTTATGACAGAAAGCCACAAGAAGCAATCTGGTCTTACCCCACATTCTCACAGCCCATAGCCCAGAGTCAGTGTTGCAGAGACAGCTGGGCTGTGTGTTCAAAAATACAGCAGTTAGCACTTCCCATTGTTCCAAACAAAAACAACATCGAATGGTTACCCCCCACGGTCCAAAGATGTGCTGAATTGCCCATAGTGTATAGGGATGTGCAGGGTTACGGGGGAGGGGGTTGTGTTGCCATGGGCTAGTTGAACTGAATGGCCTGTCCCCACACTGTATGGATTCTGTGATTGTAAGTCAGCACCAGAGACTGAGCAAGACTCAGGGATGGAGAGTCATAGTAAGAGAGAGGCAGAGGTAAGTTAAGGGTGAGAGAGAAAAGATGGAGGGATTCGTCAGAGGAAGATGGAGAATGAGAGAGACCCTGAGTGAGTTAGAGTGACAGTAAAAGAGAATGGGAGAGACAGTCAAAATGAGGATTAATCAATGACAGAGAGAATGCGAATCAGAATCTTTTTCCCAGTCAATGGCCATAGGGCTTAAGTTTAAGGTAAAGGGGGAAGGTTTAAAGGAGGTGAGACGTTGGCACTGAGATTGGTAAGCGTCTGGAATGTGATACCATTGGAAGTGATGGAGGCAGAGAAAGATACAGCAGCAACATTTAGGAGGCACCTTGGAGATGTGAACAGGCAGGGAATACAGGGTTACAGACAGCAGAGAGACAAAAAGTTTCTGGTTTAGAAATACATCTTGTGTCAACACAGGCTTAGTGGGCCGAAGGACCTGTTCCTGTACTTTGAGAGATAGAAGGATTGACCAGAGAGAATCAGAGTGAGAGTCAGTCAAAGCGAGAGAGTAAAGGAATGAGAGACAGAGAGTGATCAGAGCGCAACCACAATCTGTACAGATTGTCAAAGGGACCTGCGGGACATGCAGTAAATCCAGGGCCACCAACAGCGCCCCTGGACACATGAGTGAATAATAATACAAAAACCCTGTAACACACCCCTTTCGGGGGAGGGAATGCTGTAGGGGGTTACCGATTACCCACTCCTCACACTGCTTCCAATATTAGGGAGGTATGGGCTGTATGTAGGGATGCCTGCACTCTCATTGAGACTCTTCATTGGACAACTAGTGACTCAATGGCCAATAGGAACATCAGACCATAAGAGATAGGAGAAGAAGTAGGCCATTCAGCCCACTGAGTATGCTTTGTCCATGAGATCGTGGTTGATTTGATAATTCTCAATATAATTTCCCTTTTCCCTAGAACCCTTGATCCCCTTACTGATTGAAATCTTTCTAACTCAGCCTTGAATATACTTAATGGCCAATCCTCGACAGGCTTCTGTGGTAATGAATCCCACAGATTCACTCCCCTCTGAGAGAAGAAATTCCGCTTCATCTCTGTCTTAAATGGATGGTCCGTTACTCTGAGATGATGTTGTTTCCCACATGGCCTGAATTCAAGGTCTTCAGACTGGGAGGTGGGGGGGTGGTGTGAATGAGATGCTCTGACCTTGGGGTACAACCCTCACTTGGTCTCCATTGGTCACCCTCTCCATCGGGCTGCCCCTCATGAGGGTTCCGTCATAGCTCAGCCTCTCCATCAAATCCCCTCAGCACCTAAATCCATGCTCTGTGAGGCAGTGACACCCACCCTCAACACACCACCCTCCATACTCACCTTCTGGACGTGGAGACCCCAGAGCCGGGAAGTGACTGTAATCCCAGCCCTGGGTCCTGCTACAGAACATGGTACTGGATCTACAGAAGCACTGGTCAATCAGAATGACCAGGATCTTATGGAGGTGGGGCTTCATCTTGCCTGAAAGGTGAAAATCCTGCCTCCTGCTCCTTTTGGTTGTACAGGACTGTCCTTCCTGGGTGCCATGGTGGCTCAGTGGTTAGCATGCTGCTTCACTGTGCCGGGGAGCCAGGTTCGATTCCAACCTTGGGTGACTGTCATGCCACTTTGTCCCAGGGCCATGCAGGTTAGATGGGTTAGCCATGGGAAGTGTGGGATTACAGGGATAGGGTGGGTCTGAGTGGGATATGTTGGAGGGTTTTGGGGTTGATAGGCTAAATAACCAGCATCCAAACAATAGGGGTTGTAGAGACAGAGAGGATGATTGGCAGCACAGAGAGCGAGTCAGAGAGGCAATAAACAGATGGAATGTTAGAGGATGAGAGACAGTGAGTCTGAGAGGTAGATTTTTAGGGCACTGGATGTAGAATCGTACGTTATAATCTCAAAAGTAGCAATGATTGAATTACTCCCTGCATCACACTCTACTGAGTATAGAAATAAAAGGTTAGGGCAATGAACATGTGGTTGGAGAGATGGTTAGGCGGAGGAGAGGCCGTGATTTAAAATTTGAGGCATTATTATCAGTTTTGGAAGCAGTTGTCTTTATGATTGGAAATTGCCTGTGTTCAGTGGTAACACCACAGGGTTCAGGGTTGGCTCCCTTGCTGTTTGCTGAATATGGTCGGCACAACATCGTGGGCTGAAGGGCTGTTCTGTGCTGTACTGTTCTATGTTCTATGTCAATGACATAGACATGGATGTAGCAAGTATGATCAGTAAGTTCACAGACAACATGTACATTCACCTTGAGAAAAGCTTCAGACTGCAGGACGTTAGAGACAGGCTGGTCAGATGGGCTGAACAATTGGAATTGGACCTTGAAAACTGTGAGGTGATGATTTTGTGAGGATTAACAAAGCACAGAAGCACACATTAAATGATAGACCCGAGGAAGTATAGAGGGAGGTTGGTGTGTGTATCCACAGACCTTTGAAGGCAGCAGATGGGTAGGTCGGGTGATTAAGAAGGCATAGGGGATATCTGCCTTCATTAGCCAAGACAGTGAGTATAAGCACATGGAGTAATGATGGAGTTGGATATAATGTTAGTTAGGCCACAGCTGGAGAGCTGCTCATTGATTTGTTCACTACACCGTAGAAAGAATGTGATTGCATGAAAGAGGATTAACTAGGATGTTACCTGGGTTGGAGTGATTGAGCCGTGAAGAGAGACCAGATAGGCTGGGGTTATTTTCCTTGGGGCAGAGAAGGCTGAGGGGAAAGTGTACACCGTTATCAGAGCTAAAGAAGATAAAAGGCTAGAAAACAGGCAACAAAGGAGTTGTTCATTGATTATTGAAATGTATTTCAGGGCATGGAGCTTAGTGAGGAAGACAGAAGAATGAAGGGAAGATGGGAGCAGGCCACAGGAAGTAAATAGTTGGAATTATGATATCACTGAGAAGACATGTCTTCAAGAAGGGCAGGAACAGTGGCTCAACTTTCTTGGTTATAGACACAATTTTTGTTTCATTCATTCATGGGATGAGGGCATAGCTGGCCAGGCAGCATTTATTGCCCATCCCTAATTGCCCAGAGGCAGTTCAGAGTCAACCACGTTGTTGTGGGTCTGGAATCACATGTCGGCCAGACCAGGTAAGGATGGCAGTTTCCTTCCCTAAAGGACATTGGTGAACCAGATGGGGTTTTCTAACAATTGACAATGGTTTCATGATCATCATTAAACTCTAAATTCCAAAATCCAGGTGCGGATGGACTTGCTGAGTTTCAGTAGCACTTTCTGTTTTTACTTTCAAGTGAATTTTGGAAATGTAGGGGTTTGGAAGAATGGTGGGCCATTTGCACGGATCTGTGAGCAGAACACAATGTCTAGGAACCATCTTCAGAAATCAGGAAGGGGAAGGGGGCTCTGAAATAAATACGGGGGAGGTGGTGATAGCAGGTAGGTAATGGAGCGGATAGGTGGGAGAAAAGACAGACAGGTCAAGGAGGCAGGGATGAAGCTAGTAAAGGTGAGTGTAGGCATGTAAGGGTGGGAATTGGTCAGTGAGGTGGGACGAGCGGATCGGTGGGCAGATCAAGAAGTTGGAGATGAGGGGGGCTGCTGGCCTTGGGATGAGATCGGGGGTGGGGAGATTTTGAAGCCAGTAAAGTCCACATTGAGACCATTGGGTTATAGGCTTCCAAGGGGGAATATGAGGTGCTGTTCCTCCAGTCACACTCACCTCACCCTCTGGAATTCAGCTCTTCTGTCCATGTGTGAACCAAGGCTGGAATGGGGTCAGGAGCTCAGTGGCCCTGGCGGAACCCAAACTGGGCGTCACTGAGCAGGTTATTGCTGAGCAGGTGCTGCTTGACAGCCCTGTTACTGACACCTTCCATCACTTTACTGATGGCCGAGAGGAGACTGATGGGGCGGTATCGGTGGGTTGGATTTGTCCTGCTTTTTATGTACAGGATATACCTGGGCAATTTTCCACATTGTCGGGTAGATCCCAGTGTTATAACTGCACTGGAACAGCTTGGTCAGGAGTGGTGTTTCTTTGGAAGCAAGAACCCGATGAGCGATTTAATCAGAATGTGTAAAATCAAGGCAATTCTTGATAGAGTGGTTTAGTAGACTGTAGGGATCAATGTTTATAAGCAAAATGGCCAGTAACCATTTTAACGAATTAGCAGCAGGATCAGAACAAAGTTGAGGAGAGTGGAGAGAAATTTTCTAGGGGCCTGGAACTAATTGCCTGAAGGAAGTTTGAGACAGAAATGCTGAAATTATTTTTTAAAAAGTTTGATAGCCCCTTGAAATCCATAACCTTCAAGAATCTCGATCAGGAGCTGAGAGAGGTGAAATTACATAGCTAAATATTCAGCATGGACACGATGGGCCAAATGACCTCCTCGGTGTCATACATTTCCAAGGTTCTACGATTGTAATAGAATCCTTTCTCGATTTACTTCACTGCTATCTGCAGACAGAAGCTGAATGCTACCTCTTCCTGTCGGTGCCCTGTTTTCTGTTGCATTTGTTAACAATAAGGTGTGGGGGTTGGAAGAGAGGAGGAGAAAGAGAGAGTGAGAGGACAGAGAAGAGGATAGAGAGAGATGGGGATGGGGTCGAGAAAGAGAGAGAAGAGAGAGAGGATTGAGTGGAGAGAGAGAGACATAGGATGGGGTGGGGAGAGAGAGAGAGACATAGGATGGGGTGAAGACAGAGAGAGAATGGGGTGGGGAGAGAGAGGATGGGGTGGAGAGAGAGAAAGTGAGAAAGATAGAGGATGGGGTGGAGAGAGAGAGATAGAGGATAGGGTGGAGAGAGAGAGAGAGTGAGAGAGAGTGAGAGAGGATGGGGTGGGGAGGGAGAGAGACAGAGAGAGAGAGAGGATGGGTTAGAGAGAGAGTAAGTCAGGAAGAGGAAGCACAGCTGAACGCTGCCCAGTTTCTCTCCGCTTCATCAATCCCCACAGAGGCTATTGAGCATTGCAGCCTGCCCAGCTGTATGACTGTCATTCTGTGACACTCTCCTCCAAACGTAATTCACTCCTGGCCAGCTCGAAAGCATGGGTTGGCAAGGCTCCCCATGTCTTAACTGAGGGCAGCTATAGACAGGCCTGGTACCGGAGGAGAAACCCCTAACACTTTATTAAATAACAACAGGGAAAAGTTGTTTGGACATTGTCGCATTCTGCTGCTCTGTTCTGTTTTTTTTATAAGTAGAGATAACACAAAATAAGCATCAGCTACTCCCTTTCGGTTTTTATCAACTATTCCCCAGTAAAGTTCCCTGATTACATGATCCTCTTGGGCAGCTCTTCCCTTTCCTTCCCAGTCAGCTGTCGGCAACATCTTCATCCGCGAGTCTCATTGAAGGTCAGAACAGAGTCAATGGGGTGAATGGCCTATTTCTGCTCCGAGGACTCATTGTCTAAAGCGGAGACACTTGAGCACCACATCCAGGCTGATACCTTGACGCAATACATTAGGAATGTCGCACTGTGATGTGTTAAACTAAGGCTCTCTCTGCCTAGTTAGTTGTAGTGAGGCCGTGCTGTAGTGGTAATGTCACTAGACTCATAATCCAGCATTCCAGGCTAAAATTCTCGGGAATGAGGTCAAATCCTACTGTGGCAGATGGTGAAATTTAAGTTCAATAATGGTGACCATGTGACCGCCATTGATTATTGTAAAAACCCATCTGGTTCATTAGTGCCCTACAGGGGAGGGAAGCCTGCCATCCTCACAACAGTGTGGGTGACCCTGAAATGGCCAAGCAAGTCACTCCATAACGAAACCAGGCAGAGCGCCTGGCATCGATCTGGGCAGCGGAAAAGACAATGACACAAACGGCCCCGTCTGCCCTGCAAACTCTTCCTTTGTTAGTGAGCGGTGATAGACAATTAAACAACAAAATATCTTGAGCAGATGAGAAAGTGGACAATGCTGAGAGGAGACTTTAGAGCAGGTGGCCACAGTTACAAGCATATGTGAAGGAAGATGGAGAGAGAGAGAGTCAGTCTGTTGGAGTAGGGGAGAGAGAGATGGAGAGAAAAGGTTTCAAACAAGGCAGGAGTGAACGATGCAGGAGTTGAGAGAGAAATACACAGAAACAGTTGAGAGAGAAATACAACAGGAACCTGTAAAGCTTCATGCACCTTTTAAAGTGAAAGTAAAGCTCCTCTACACTGTCCTCCCCATCAAACACTCCCTGGACAGGGACAGCACGGGGTTAGATACAGAGATTGGAAGAGGTGACACAGAGGGATTGGGAAACAAGGATCGGAAGAGAGTGAAGACTGACGAGAGCCAGCAGTGATGGGGGGAGAGAGCGTGGGATCGGGCAGGAGTTTGGCAGGCTGATGTGGATGGTGTGTTTGGGGAGGTACATGAGGAGACACCTGGCGTGGTCATGTTGGCAAGTGAGGAAGGTGCAGATGAGCACAGAGGGAGTGAGGATCCCGACAATACAGCATACACACTGCAAACGAAAACTCAGTTCCTGTGTGGTAACAGTCTGATTCCACCTGCACATGGAGGTGAGATGAGCAGGAGGAAACAGCCAGCTTGGGCTGGCTCGAATCAGAGTGGGAGGGAATGGCAGGATGTGCAGAGGAAATGGTAATTCATTCTAATACTGTCGACCTTTCGTCATTCCATTCCCGAAATCTACAACAGGAACCTGTAAAGCTTCATGCACCTTTTAAAGTGAAAGTAAAGCCCCTTCTACACTGTCGCCCATCAAATACTCCCAGGACAGGGACAGCACGGGGTTAGATACAGAGTAAAGCTCCCTCTACACTATCCCCATCAAACACTCCCAGGACAGTGACAGCACGGCGTTAGATACAGAGTAAAGCTCTCTCTACACCATCCCCCATCAAACGCTCCCAGGACAGGGACAGCACGGGGTTAGATACAAAGTAAAGCTCTCTCTACACTGTCCCCCATCAAACACTCCCAGGACAGTGACAGCACGGCGTTAGATACAGAGTAAAGCTCTCTCTACACCGTCCTCCATCAAACACTCCCAGGACAGGGACAACACGGGGTTAGTTACAGAGTAAAGCTCCCTCTACACTATCCCCATCGAACCCTCCCAGGGCAGGGACAGCACGGGGTTAGATACAGAGTAAAGCTCCCTCTACACTATCCCCATCAAACACTCTCAGGACAGGGACAGCACGGGGTTAGATACAGCGTAAAGTTTCCTTTACTCCTTTAAACTGAAAGTCGCAAAATGCTTCAGCAGCCCCCGCTGGGATACTAGCACAAAAGCCAAATTAATTGTTAACATAAACGTAGAAAGGGAAATGGAGTGGCTGTTGTGCTGGTGAGGGCCATGTTGTCTCGATCTGTGGGACACCTGAGCGCAGACGCTACCACTGAAGGAGGGCAGACAGTCAGGAACAGCCACCGTCTCCTAGCCCCAGAGCCCCCACCCCGCCCAGTACTCAGCCCAGCTCTTTTAGTCTTTTGCTGGAAGAATGGAGCTGATGTAGTTCAAGCAAAATCAGAATTATTGAATGGTGCAATCGAGAAAGAGGGTATTTGGCCCACGGTTCCCATGCTGGCCCGCTGAAAGAGCTATCATTCAGATTGACTCACTCCCCTCTCTATCTTCCCTCTGAACATTTTCCCTTCCTCAAGTGTTTATCTGAATCCAATGAGTCCTTCCACCACCCAGTCAAATCAGAACAATGCCCTGGGTCTAAATATTTCTTGTGTCCTTCTCTGTCAGTCTGAAATCTGTGCTGTTGGTGCCTAATCCTTTAGTTTTGGACATCCTTTGGGTCAGGGGCTAGGAGACATGAAGAGTCACTAACACGCTGCCTATGTTGACTGACGGGCTCTGAGTAGCCACAGTAAGAATGGTCCTTGTGAAGCAGATTGTAGACAGTCTCGGTTCACCGCACAGCCCCTCCCACGACACACCAACTTACCCCCACCCCAACACTTCTCCCCCAGCACAGGACAAACCCGTTCCTTCACAAATGTAAACAATGTGGAAGCGTGTCCTGCTCTACAGTCTGAGAAGTTACGGTCTGACCAGCTCAACCCCAGCAACTACTCTCTGAATGCCTGGGTATGAATGAAATGACTGAATAAGCAAAGAACCAACCCATCCATTTCTAGAAACCGTTTCTCCTTATTCAGTCCACCAAAACCATTCATGACTCCAGAGAGTCACAGAGAGCTACAGCACAGAAAAACACCACCACATCCTTTCCAGGCAGAAACAACCACCTAACTACCCTCATCCCATTTTCTTCACACTGGCCCATAGCCTTGTGGTGCATATCCAAATCCTTCTTCAACGTGTGGTGAGAGGTTCTGCCTTTCCCATCGTTACAGGCAGTGAGTTCCAGATTCCCAACATACCTCCTCACACACCCCTCCTTTAATCTAATAAAGTTAACTAACTTCCTCTTAATCATCTTCGCTTTATGGAGGACAGTCTCATCAGCTCCAATCCCTCTGCTTAAGCTGAGTGCCTTGGTCTCGTTTGAGATTTTGGAGGTGAAAGGTCAACCGACATCTCCTGACTGGCTAGCCTATACTCCTCTCCCGAAGACCTCAACCCCTTGCCAAGATGCAGTTGGGCAGTGAATCATTCTTCATTTGCACAGTGACTGATGGTAGGGGGGTCTAGTTGACAACAGAAGGTAGCACAATTAGATATAGTTCTTAGGGCTAAAGGGATCCAAGGATATGGGGAGAAAGCAGGAATGGGGCACTGACTTGGACGATCAACCATGATTATATTAAGTGGTGTAGCAGGCTCGAAGGGCTGAATGGCCTACTCCTGCTTCTACTTTCTACAATTCAATGTTTCACCTCCTCCTCTTTACTCTGTGATCTCTTCTTGTCCTACAATTGTCTAAGAACTCCAGCCTCTTGTCGCTCCTACTCATCTTACTATTGGTGGCCGTGATCTTAGGTGCTCGGACCGCAAGTTCTGAAATTCCTCTGCTACCCTCATTGCCTCTTTACTGTACTTGAAGACCCTTCCTGTTCTGATAACCCCTTAGCTGACTTGGTGCCGAATGTAGAAACGCTCTGTAAACCTTGCTACGTTAACTGGGTGAGATAAATTCAGGTTGTGGTTGAAGGAGGCTTTGGTTAAAAGATCCACAATGGAATGAATTAGCAAATGCCTATTGAAAAGACAAGATTTTTAAATGCTGCCCTCTGCCAAGATGCACGTATGTTTTAGCAACACAGTAACAAGTGAGATTATGAGAAATACCTGGTGGTGCTGGGAGCTGCTTCTCCTGGGGATGGCAGAAAAGGTCCAAATTCACTGAAGGAGGTCTGTTGGGTTTTTGAGGTGGGGCCCCCAGGGTCCATGGAGCAGGCAGGGGTCTCCGTTTGGGGGCGTTTCGATCCTTTGGTCCCTCCTCAGTCTCTTGACTGTGCGCTTTTTTAAGGAACTGGTTCTGCAGCTTCAGGACATTGCTGGTCCCTGAGGGAGGAGCAGAGGTCTCTTCCTGTTTGGGTTTTGGAGGGAAGCTCTTCAAGCCAATGGGCCTCAGGGGCTCACTCTTGTTCTCGTTGGATGGTGATGCCTTGTCCTCTCCACCATGACTGAGGAATCTCCCTCGCTCATTCAAGGGTCTGAGGGACCTCAAGCCAAAGGCCCCATCCCCTTTCCCAGTCACAGTGTCCTCTTTTCCAATGTCGTCCTTGTTTTCTTTCGGCGTGCTGCTAACTTCATTCCAGTGTTTCAGCCCTGTCGGAGGTTTGGAGAATGCAGGCTTTGGGGGCTTGTCTTCAGCCGCGTTGCCTGAGTGACTGGGTGGGGGCTTTGGGAACTGGGATTTGGGGAAAACAGGCTTGGATTCATGGGATGTCACTGGATTCAATGGCTTGGAAAACGGAGACGGTTTGGGAAAGGTTGGCTGAGCTTCATTTTCCTTTGGCGAATCAGTCGAGTCCAGTGTAGGCCTCAGTCCGACCTGAGACTTTGGGAAAGGAGGCTTCTCATCTTTCTCAGCTTTCTCAGCTTTCTGAGCATTGAAGGTGTTCAGGGAAGGTTTAGCCCCCAGACTGGACTTCGGAAACAGAGGTTTGCTATCATTGCCTTCCTTGTTGAGCCCTTCAAACTGAGCTTTCACAGCTGATGGCCTGGGAAAAGCTGTCTTGTCCTGGAATGGTTTGGGTGGGGCTTGGCTGGATTTCTCGCTGAAGGAGCCTGTCGATTTGAGCGCCGGGAACTTGGGAGCAGCAGCACTTTCAAACCCAGCGGCCCTGCTGGCCACAGAGTTCCCTTGGGATGAGACGTGAGGAGTGAACCTGGCAGGCCGAGGGCCTAAGGAGGATGTCTCCTCCACAGGCTTGTTGCCAAACTTCGCCATCAGAGCCTTCACATCCGATCTGCGATCCTACAGAACATGGCAGGAGAGAAAGGAAAGAGTTAGGTTCGTGTGAGAGTGAGTTTAAGACAAATGAGGTTTTCTTGGTAGCAGTCAAGAAACTCTGTAATTGGTTCATCGCAAAAGCGTGACATTCTCAGTTTCCTGTCATTGTCGCAACAAGCCAACCTGACCTTCCTTTGCTGTGGTGTCAACAAGCTTTGCAACAATAAATGCAGCAGCAAGGTGTCTGTGTGTTAGCTAGATTTACAGGCAGAGACCACAAGTAAGAGATAGGGGCACTTCCTTCTGTCTCCGTATCACATTGCGAGATCATTACAGGAACCAGTTAGCAAACTGAAACTATGGGGTGTCACACACTCCTTGGCCCAGAGAGGCCCCATTGTTTCAGTGCAAGCCAGGCCCCCAACTCCATTTTTGGTTTCATACGAATGACAGCACAAATAAACCCTTATAACTCAATACATTGGGTCTGCAGGAACGCTCAAGCTAATAGGACACAGGGGCTGTGCTCACGTCCACTGACAGTGCTGTGTTTTAACTCATGTCATTTTTATTTATTTATTCATGGGATGTGAGTCTTTCTGGCTGGGCCAGCATTTATTGTCCATCTCTGATTATCCTAAGGGCTGTTGAGAGTCAACCTTGATGCTATGGGCCTGGAGTCACATGTAGATCACCCATTCCAGATGGGTCTTTACAACAATAACTGTGGTTATCGTGAAGCTCGCTTTGAGTTCCTGGTTTGTCATGAATCCTGATTTCACCGTCTTCCATTGTGGGAAATCAAGCCCACGTTCCCAGAACATTAGCCTGGGCTTTGAGATTACTAGCCCAGTGATATTATAGCAACATCGCTGCCTTCCTTAAGTCATTGCCCCTTGAGAAGGTGGGGGTGAGCTGCCTTCTTGAACTGCTGCAGCCCATGTGCTGTGGGTTGACCCCAAATGCCGTTAGGGAGGGAATTCCAGGATTTTGACCCAGCGACGGTGAAGGAACGGGGATATATTTCCAAGTCAGGATGGTGAGTGGTTCGAAGGGGAACTTGCAGGGGGTAGTGTTCCCATGTATCTGCTGCCCTGTCCTTCTAGATGGAAGTGGTCCTGGGTTTGGAAGGTGCTGCCTGAGGTCCTTTGGTGAATTTCTGCAGTGTGATATCACAGTGCACCAGTGCTCTCCAGAACCCTAGATTCCTGATGTGGCCCAGGAGACCGCTCCTTGAGTTTGAACACCCTGGATGAAAACTTCAGTACCAGGGTGACACCACACAGTTACAGGCACTACCTTTTCAATGACAGGAGATCCCCTGGACTATCACTCCATTTAACCGAAAAAAAACTCATCGCATGATTTCAACTCAAGGTCCAATGGCTTGACCCCAGTGCCTTGTTTAATATTTACCCTAAAATCAGCATAAAAAACTGATTCCCTGGTCATTAATACGTGTCTGTTTATGGGATCTTGCTGAGCACAATTTAACTTCTGAGTTTCCCACATTACAGAAGTGAATGCATTTTAAAAAAATACATCTTTTGGCCTTCTTGAGTAAGGTGAGAGCAGAAAGATATGAAAGGGACCTGAGGAGCAACTTTTTCACACAGAGGGCAGTGCGTGCATGGAACGAGCTGCCAGAGGAAGTGTTGGAGGCTGGTACAGTTACAGCATTTAAAATGCATCAGTATGGGATATGAATGGGAAGGATTTAGTGGGAAATGGGTCAACTTAGGAGATCTGATCAGCGTGGGCAAGTTGGACTGAAGTCTCTGCTTCTGTGCAATACATCTCTATGATTCAATGACTGCAAAGCACTTTGGAATATTTGAGATGCTATATAAATGCAAATCTCTCTTTCTACTATTGCGTTTGTTATCTCTGCACACTTGTTGTCCCTAGATTTGAACATGGTGTATTCAAACTATTGGAGTTCACATTTAGTGCTGTCTCATTCACTGAAGGCAACGGACCACCCTCAGACATTGAGGAGTCTGATATATAGCAAGACCTGACCACATCCAAGTTTGGAATGTGGTGAATAACGTTTGAACCGCTCAATGACCGGGCAATGATTATCTCCAACAAGCGACAATCTAACCATCACCCCTCGATGTTCAATGAGAAATACCACCCCCTTTGGCTGCAGATTGGCTATCTGACCAGTCAGAGAGGCTGATATCCTACACTAAGCTGACACATAATTTTAATGATTTTAATCCTTGGCATTGGCTCGGTCCAGCATTTATCGTCCAGAGGGCAGTTTAAGAGCCAACCACGTTGCTGTGGCTCTGGAGTCACATGTCGGCCAGACTAGGTAAGGGTGGCAGTTTCCTTCCCTAAAGGAACCAGCTGGGTTTTAAGATAATAAAATGTGAGGCTGGATGAACACAGCAGGCCAAGCAGCATCTCAGGAGCACAAAAGCTGACGTTTCGGGCCTAGACCCTTCATCAGAGAGGGGGATGGGGGGAGGGAACTGGAATAAATAGGGAGAGAGGGGGAGGCGGACCGAAGATGGAGAGTAAAGAAGATAGGTGGAGAGGGTGTAGGTGGGGAGGTAGGGAGGGGATAGGTCAGTCCAGGGAAGACGGACAGGTCAAGGAGGTGGGATGAGGTTAGTAGGTAGCTGGGGGTGCGGCTTGGGGTGGGAGGAAGGGATGGGTGAGAGGAAGAACCGGTTAGGGAGGCAGAGACAGGTTGGACTGGTTTTGGGATGCAGTGGGTGGGGGGGAAGAGCTGGGCTGGTTGTGTGGTGCAGTGGGGGGAGGGGATGAACTGGGCTGGTTTAGGGATGCAGTAGGAGAAGGGGAGATTTTGAAACTGGTGAAGTCCACATTGATACCATATGGCTGCAGGGTTCCCAGGCGGAATATGAGTTGCTGTTCCTGCAACCTTCGGGTGGCATCATTGTGGCAGTGCAGGAGGCCCATGATGGACATGTCATCAAGAGAATGGGAGGGGGAGTGGAAATGGTTTGCGACTGGGAGGTGCAGTTGTTTGTTGCGAACTGAGCGGAGGTGTTCTGCAAAGCGGTCCCCAAGCCTCCGCTTGGTTTCCCCAATGTAGAGAAAGCCGCACCGGGTACAGTGGATGCAGTATACCACATTGGCAGATGTGCAGGTGAACCTCTGCTTAATGTGGAATGTCATCTTGGGGCCTGGGATGGGGGTGAGGGAGGAGGTGTGGGGACAAGTGTAGCATTTCCTGCGGTTGCAGGGGAAGGTGCCGGGTGTGGTGGGGTTGGAGGGCAGTGTGGAGCGAACAAGGGAAACGTCAGCTTTTGTGCTCCTGAGATGCTGCTTGGCCTGCTGTGTTCATCCAGCCTCACATTTTATTATCTTGGAATCTCCAGCATCTGCAGTTCCCATTATCTCTAACAGCTGGGTTTTAATGACAGTTGATGATAGTCAAATAGTTAGATGAGCTTTTATTTCCAGATTTATACTGAAATCAAACTTCAGCCTTCAAATTCAAGTTCCCAGGACATTAGCCTGTAGCCCTGGATGCTTAGCCCAATGACATTCCCATGATAGTTCCATCTCTTTAAATTAGCATAGCAAATAGTCGCTGTTGCACCATCCCTGAATTGCGATATGACCGAAACCTCTCTGCAAGTGTTGGTTAAGCAAACATTAAACAATGAAGAAACCACATCCGTTAACAGATCAGGAAGTCGGCTGAATTAATCCCGCAGAACGAGAAGAGTCTGCAGTTCAGCCAGCCAGCACCAGTCTGTCACAGCGGGGAGACAGTGATCCCCTCCACCCCATCTCTTTCTCCTGTGGTGGGCTTTCACAGCCCGTGGATCAGGAAAAGCCAGAGTCGAGAACAGAGAGTCATATACCTGCTGAAGTTTAGCCTCAAACACCCTGCATTCCAGATTGCTCACAGCAGAACACCCAGCTGAGCAGTGTGTGTCTATCTATTCATCTGTGCATGTGTGGATCCGTGTGTATACATATGTTTCTGTGTGTGTCGGTGTGTTTGACTGTTAGTGTTAGCATATGTGTCGTAGGCATGTGGAGCCGTACATGTGTGTTTATCTGAGTAACTCTGTTGTATCTAGGTGCAAGCCTTTGTGAAGCTGTCTGTACGTCTATCAGTGTATGTCTAATGTGTGTGTGTCTGTGTGAGTCTATCTGTGTATGTCTACTGTGTACGCATCTGTGCATATATCTGTGCATCTGTGTGTATATCTGTTTGTGTGGGTGTGTGTATATGTTTCTGTGTGTGTGTGCATGTGTCTATGAGTGTGTATGTGTGTGTGTGTGTGTGTGAGTGTGAGTGTCTGTGTGTGTGCATATGCGTGCGTGTGTGTGCATGTATGTATGTGTATGGTGTGTGTACTGTGTGTGTGTGTGTGTGTGTGTACTGTGTGTGTGTGTGTGTGTGTGTGTGTGTGTGTGTGTGTGTGCGCGCAGTGTGTGTGAGAGTGTGTGTATGTGTGTGTGTGTGTGTGTGTACTGTGTGTGTGTGTGTGTGTGTGTGTGTGTGTGTGTGTATGTGCAGTGCGTGTGAGAGTGTGTGTGTGTGTGTGTGTGTGTGTGTGTGTGCAGTGCGTGTGAGAGTGTGTGTGTGTGTGTGTGGACTGTGTGTGAGACAAGATTGGACCTGCCAGGGCGGAAGAAGTTCCTGAACAAGGCCCAGACTTATTCCTGTGGATTGAAGAAGTGACTTGGGAGAGAGAGGAACACTGTACCCTGTTACAGGGCAGGGTCTGGGAGAGAGAGGAACACTGTACCCTGTTTCAGGGCAGGGTCTGGGAGAGAGAGGAACACTGCACCCTGTTACAGGGCGGGGTCTGGGAGAGAGAGGACCATTGTACCCCATCACAGAGCAGGGTCTGGGAGAGAGAGGAACACTGTACCCCATCACAGAGCAGGGTCTGGGAGAGAGAGGAACACTGTACCCCTCACAGAGCAGGGTCTGGGAGAGAGAGGAACACTGTTCCCCATCACAGAGCAGGGTCTGGGAGAGAGAGGAACACTGTACCCCATCACAGAGCAGGGTCTGGGAGAGAGAGGAACACTGTACCCCATCACAGAGCAGGGTCTGGGAGAGAGGGGAACACTGTACCCCATCACAGAGCAGGGTCTGGGAGAGAGAGGAACACTGTTCCCCATCACAGAGCAGGGTCTGGGAGAGAGAGGAACACTGTACCCCATCACAGAGCAGGGTCTGGGAGAGAGAGGAACACTGTACCCCATCACAGAGCAGGGTCTGGGAGAGAGAGGAACACTGTACCCCATCACAGAGCAGGGTCTGGGAGAGAGAGGAACACTGTACCCCATCACAGAGCAGGGTCTGGGAGAGAGAGGAACACTGTACCCCATCACAGAGCAGGGTCTGGGAGAGAGAGGAACACTGTACCCCTCACAGAGCAGGGTCTGGGAGAGAGAGGAACACTGTTCCCCATCACAGAGCAGGGTCTGGGAGAGAGAGGAACACTGTACCCCATCACAGAGCAGGGTCTGGGAGAGAGAGGAACACTGTACCCCATCACAGAGCAGGGTCTGGGAGAGAGAGGAACACTGTACCCCATCACAGAGCAGGGTCTGGGAGAGAGAGGAACACTGTTCCCCATCACAGAGCAGGGTCTGGGAGAGAGAGGAACACTGTACCCTGTTACAGGGCAGGGTCTGGGAGAGAGAGGAACACTGCACCCTGTTACAGGGCGGGGTCTGGGAGAGAGAGGAACACTGTTCCCCATCACAGAGCAGGGTCTGGGAGAGAGAGGAACACTGTACCCCATCACAGAGCAGGGTCTGGGAGAGAGAGGAACACCGTTCTCTATCACAGAGCAGGGTCTGGGAGAGAGAGGAACACTGTACCCCATCACAGAGCAGGGTCTGGGAGAGAGAGGAACACTGTACCCCATCACAGAGCAGGGTCTGGGAGAGAGGGGAACACTGTACCCCATCACAGAGCAGGGTCTGGGAGAGAGGGGAACACTGTACCCCGTCACAGAGCAGGGTCTGGGAGAGAGAGGAACACTGTACCCCATCACAGAGCAGGGTCTGGGAGAGAGAGGAACACTGTACCCCTCACAGAGCAGGGTCTGGGAGAGAGAGGAACACTGTACCCCATCACAGAGCAGGGTCTGGGAGAGAGAGGAACACTGTACCCCTCACAGAGCAGGGTCTGGGAGAGAGGGGAGCACTGTACCCCTCACAGAGCAGGGTCTGGGAGAGAGGGGAAAGAAAGCAAGTCCCTTGAACCTAAAGGCTGATTTCAATGAGGAGGGGAATTGAAAGCAGGGAGAGCAAACATGTTGTTTCCCTGAGCACATTAAGCTGTAAGGTGAGGTTGGTTCCATTGTAAGATCCCCTCCATGCAGTAATTCGGATGTGTCCCTCTTAATGAGGCTGTAGCTCCCCGCCTGCAGCAGTCCTCAGATCCTACAAAGCACTCTGACAGAAAACAGGAGTCTTACCTTGAGAGAAAAATCGCAGAGAATTTCAGCTGCGGACCAAGCGTCTGACTGAGTTGCTAATTAAGTGCACTCGTGAAAGTTGTGGATCAAACAGTGTTAACTCCCTGTGCCTGACAGGCAGAAAGCTGCTGAGCAGCCAGCACTGAGAGACAGAGAGAGAGAGAGAGAGAGAGACTCTGTACAGCTCTGCCCAATCAGTGAAGAAGCAGCAAAGAGGAACAACAGGGAAGGCTGATGACCCGATCAGAAAGTCCTCACTACAGCATCGCTTAAAGGAGGGGAAGGGGCTGTGTGCTAACCAATGGGACAAACCACTGGAAGTGCTACACCTGCCCCCACACCTCCCCCCTCATCCCCATCCCAGGCCCTAAGAAGACTTTTCACATCAAATAGATGTTCATCTGCACATCTGCCAATGTGGTATACTGTATCCGCTGTTCCCATTGTGGCTTCCTCTACATTGGGGAAACCAAGCGGAGGCTTGGGGACCGCTTTGCAGAACACCTCCGCTCGGTTCGCAACAAACAACTGCACCTCCCAGTCGCGAACCATTTCCACACCCCCTCCCATTCTTTAGATGACATGTCCATCATCGGCTTCCTGCAGTACCATAATGATGCCACCTGAAGGTTGCAGGAACAGCAACTCATATTCCGCCTGGGAACCCTGTAGCCCAATGGTATCATAGAACATAGAACATAGAACAGTACAGCACAGAACAGGCCCTTCAGCCCACAATGTTGTGCCGACCATTGATCCTCATGTATGCACCCTCAAATTTCTGTGACCATATACATGTCCAGCAGTCTCTTAAATGACCCCAATGACCTTGCTTCCACAACTGCTGCTGGCAACGCATTCCATGCTCCCACAACTCTCTGCGTATCAATGTGGACTTCACAACTTCAAAATCTCCTCTCTCTCGACCACATGCCTAAACCAGCCCAGCTAGTCCCTGCCTCCCTAGCCATTCCTCCCATCTCAAGCCCCACCCCTATCTTGTACCCACCAACCTCATCCCGCCCCTTTGGCCTGTCCATCCTCCCTGGACCGACCTTTCCCCTTCCTAACTTCCCACCTACATTCACTTTCACTGCCTCTAACCCCGCCTCTTTAATCTGTCTGTCTCCTCTCCACCTATTTTCTCCTTTATCCATCATCTATCCACCTCCCCCTCTCTCCCTATTTATTTCAGAATCCCCTTCCCTTCTCCCATTTCTGAAGAAGGGTCTCGGCCCGGAATGTGAGCTTTCCTGCTCCTCTGATGCTGCTTGGCCTGCTGTGTTCATCCAGCTCCACACTGCGTTATCCATGGATGGAAGGTAGGCTTTCAAGATGGTCTGGACTTTCATTTTTTACAGGCTTCACCTCTTATTTCTAAAACGTGACCAAGTGTGCTGAGTTGTTATTTCTTCTGTTTAGCAACTAAACAGAATCGCAGGATTATTATGGAGAAGGAGGCCATTCTGCCTGATGGACCTGCATCAGCTTGATTACCAATGAAAGCCAATCTCCTGCCTTTTCCCAAAGTCCCCATATGCCATTAGATCCTGTCATTATTGGAATCAGTTGGATCTTGCTGACTATGAGATCCTTGATTGGGATTATCAATGTGGGCCAATCAGGAAAGCCTTGTCTGACCAAATAAATAGGGTATAAGAGGGTCTTTAATATGTTAATAAATTTAAAAATATATATGTATAAACAGGGGACAAGCTGGTCATTAATAGGGCCAGGCAGTGGGTTGTGGAGGGAGTTGTTTTGGCTGACTGTCTGCTCCTTTTCCAAGGCTAGGTCCGCGCCCGGGTATCTCTGGAGAAGGAGCACGCCGGGTGGACCAATGCTCTTGATGTTTTTCGGCAGCAGCGGGGTATGGAGTGCCTCATCTCCCCCTCCAATTCCATTTTGATTTGCATCCCTAACCTCCCCCTCACGTTTGTTTCCACACTGGCTTTGCCCCTAGGGGCTCTGCTCGATATTGACTCCTTGGTCGCGTGGGTGTATCTTCCTGGTGACGATATGTTAATAAAGTTATTTGCAAAAAAAACCCAGGAGATTTAGAAGCTCTTTAGTCCAGGGGACTGACTCCAAGCTGTCTGGCCACAGCTAGTGTACTTTGCACAAATAGATAAAGGGTGTCTTGCTGACAGGGTACTGGTCTCTGTGGTTTACTTCAGATCCAAATAACTATCTAATACCCTATTGAATGTCTCTGTTGAACCTGCCTGCACCACATTCCCAGGCAGCGCATTCCAGACTATAACTACTTGCTAGGTGAAAATGTCTCTTTTCTTACATCACCCTTGTTCTTTGGCTCATCACTTTCAAGCTGTGTCCTCTTGTTCTTGATCCTTTTCCAGGTGAGAACAGCTTCTCCTTATCCACTCATGATGTTGAAAACCTCTATCAAATCTCCTCCCAGCCTTTTCTCTCCCAGGAGAACAGTCCCAGCTTCTTCAGCCCATCCTCATCACTCAAGTTCAATTCAATAATGATGAAGAATAAACTCACTGTTTCGATAACTCAGGAAAGTCTAGTTACATCAGCTTCACTAAACCATAAGTTCATGTGGACCGGGGTGGAGTGTGAAGATGTTTTCTAAATTAACCTGGTCACGACCAGCTGAGAGGTGGTCCGTGAATGAAGGCTGGAAGCTAGGTCATTTCATCAGAAGGGTCTAGGCCCGAAACATCAGCTTTTGTGCTGCTAAGATGCTGTTTGGCCTGTTGTGTTCATCCAGCTTCACACTTTGTTATCTCGGATTCTCCAGCATCTGCAGTTCCCATTATCTCTGACCTACCCCATTCATCCTGTTGGGTGAAGTAAAGAACCCCATCTAACATCAACTTCAACTGTTCATACCACAGTCATTAATCATATGAAGGCGCTTCTTGGGAGCATTACCAATGCTAAATTGTCACTTAACTGGAAAACACTCATATTAAAGCAAACGGCCAAAGCTTGGATAATAAGATATGTTTTAAGGGACATTTTAAAAGATGTCAGACAGACAGAGAGAGAGAGAGAGAAATGTGAAAGGTCGAGAGATTTTTAGATGGAAACTCCAGAGTTCAGGATCCAGGAAGCAATAAGGGTAGCAAAGAGAAATGGGAGCTGCAAGAGGACAGGACTGGAGGACAGCAGAAATATTGGAGTGTTGTAGGGCTAGTGATGGTTACAGGGGTACAGATTGGTGAGGTCATTGACGGTTTTACAAGCAAGCCTCGAAATTTTAAGTTGATGCATTGGCAGACCGGCAGCCAATGAAGGTTGGTAAGCCCGATAACGTCGCACAATGTCCGGAATATTCCTCTGCTTTCCCCTTAGGCTGTGGAACTGCCCAGGAGGCAGAACTCCCTCAGTGGCTCAGCACGGAGTGAAAGACCAACAAAAAAAATCCAAACCTCCTCATTTGTTTTCTTGACGTTCTGATCGTTGTCTCAGCCATCAGTCTCTCAAACAGAGTTACTAGGTTCTGGGTTTAAATCCCACTCCAGAGCTTGAGCACAAAACTCAAAGTACAGAGAGAAAGTGGCAGATCAAGTGTCAATCAGGGCCTTATATGAACTCATCAGGTATTGTAAAGGATCCCAGAACAGAAGAGCAGGGGAGCTCTCCCTGACTCTGTGGCCAATACAGACACATGAATCAACAAACAAACAAAACAAAAAAATCACCATCCAGTCATTAGAGATAATGGGAACTGCAGATGCTGGAGAATCCAAGATAATAAAGTATGAAGCTGGATGGACACAGCAGGCCAAGCAGCATCTCAGGAGCATAAAAGCTGACGTTTCGGGCCTAGACCCTTCATCAGACTCTCCCCATCCCCCTCTCTGATGAAGGGTCTAGGCCCGAAACGTCAGCTTTTGTGCTCCTGAGATGCTGCCTGGCCTGCTGTGTTCATCCAGCTTCACACTTTACCATCCAGTCATTGCTGTTTGTGTGAGCTTGCTGTGCACAAATTGGTAATAATTTCATTCTTTCATAGACCATTGGTGAGGTTGGCTGGGCAAGCATTTATGTCTGTCCCAAGGAGCGATGCTGGAGTCAGAGATAACAGGTGTAGAACTGGATAAACACAGCAGGCCAGGCAGCATTAGAGGAGCAGGAAGGTCGACATTTCGGGTCGGGACCCTTCTTCAGAAATGGGGCACTTCTGAAGAAGGTTCTCGACCTGAAACGTCAGCCTTCCTGCTCCTCTGATGCTGCCTGTGTTCATCCAGCTCCACGTTGTGTTGTTATGTCCATCCCTAGTTGCCCTGGAGAAGGAAGTGCTGAGTTGTCTCCTTAAACTGCTACAATCCTTGGAGATGCAGGAGGAAAGTTACTCACTGCAGCATTCAGTCTCCAACCTGCTATGGTTCCATCATTAGAACAGGGTCTGCAGAACAGAAGTCACTTCTTTTGCTGTGAAGCAATTTTTGGGGTTCAGTGGTTATAAAAAGTGTTGTATAAATATAGCAGTACAGAAAGCACAGAAGCCTGAACACACAGGTTTCAGGAACAGTTTCTTCCTTGTTTTTATCAGACTGATGAATGTACTCTGTAGCCTCAAATAACACTGATCTTGCTAATGTTGTTCTCGCCTAGCGCACACTTTGTGTAATGTAACCTGTGCACCTCCATCTAAGTCTTTTCAATCTGTACATCCTTTGCTTAGCATGATCTGCTTCAACTGCTCATAAACAAAGTTTTTCACTGTACTCAGGTACACATGACAGTAAATCAATCCACCAATTACTCAATCAAATGTAAACATTTTATTTTGTTTAGAAATTGGGCACTAGCCCCGATCAGCCACAAGAGTTAACTTCAGAATGAAACGCTATGGGAAACCCAGTTGAGGAGTGAAACTTAGCGTTTGCAGTGTCAACAGTTCCTCAAACAGGGACTGTTCACTTCTCATGAGATCATCTGTCACCAGGGAAACTGGGATTACAACAGGCCAATGAGAAAATGTGTGGTTAAGGTTAGCACACATGAGATATGTTGAAGTAAGTATATATTTATGCAGAGAACGTACTCAGCCACAACCTGAAACCTCACAGCATTTCCCGTCCTCAATGATAGGAGAGCCCAGCACATCAGTGCAAAGGATCAAACTGAAGTTTTCACAGCAATTTTCAGCCAGAAGTGCCAAGTGGATAATCCAACTCCTGAGTGGCCCCCAGCGTCACAGATACCACTCTCAGCCAGTTCGAAGCACTCCATGTGATAGCAAGGAATTGTTGGATATTTCAAAGGTACTTACCCAGCAATGTGGAAAATTTCCCAGGTATGCCATGTCAACAAAAGCAGATATATCCGACAGGCCTGAGGACTACTTGGAGTGGAGTTTCCCAGGGTTTGGTATTGGGGCCCTTGCTTTGCCTAACATATATTGATGATCTGATGTGTAGAGGTTAATTTTAAAGTTTGTGGGTGATATGAAACTTAGAAGAATTATGCACCCTGAGGAGGACAATGTGGAACTTGTCAAGTTGGAGGAGTGGGCAGAGAGTTGGCAGATGAGGGTCATGCAGAGAAGTATGCGGGGATGCACATTGGTTAGAAGAACATAGAAAGCCAATTTAAAGAAAGAGGTACGATTCTGAAGGGGGAGCAGGAGCAGAGAGAGCTGGGGGTGTATGACCACAGATCATTGAAGGTGGTAGGACACATGTAGAGAGCAGTTAATAACACCCGCAGTGTTCTCAGCTTTATTAATGGGGGCATAGAGTACGAGAACAAGGAGGTGATGTTAAACTTGTACAAGACATCTGTTCGATCCCAGCTGGAGGGTGGTGCACAGTTATGGGGGTGTCACATTATAGGGAAGCTGTGAATGGTCTGGAGAGAGTATGAGGGCAATTCATGAGATAAATTCCAGGAACAAGAAACTTCAATGACGAGGATAGATTGAAGAAGTTGGAGCTGTTCTTTGAGAGATGAATTTGACGGGGGGATCTGGTAGAAGTTTTTAAAATCTTAAGTAGGGGCTGGCCAGAATAGAACAGAACATTGTCACGTGTGCTCAAGTACAGGAGTACAGGGAAAGCTCACATTGTCATCTCTCATGGTGCCATCTTGCATACAAAGTACTGCAGTACAATCTTAATTACAAAAAAAGGAATGAAGAAGAAACGGAGGAGAAGATTACTGCAGATGCTGGAATCTGTACTCAAAAGAAAAGTTGCTGTTGATCAGAGCGGCTCGGAGAGCATTCCGTGGAGAGAGAGCAAGCTCACGTTTCAAGCCTAGGTGACTTCATCAGAGCGGAAGTGTGCAGAGATTAGCATTTATGCTATAGTTTGGGGGGTGGGAGTGTAGGGGGCGTGGGGGTAGTGGGTATAGAGTGCTGATGGAGAAAACACGTTGATAGTTTAGATTAATTGATCGGAATGTGAGAATGGCAGAACCACGGGTGTTGCCTTTTTCTTAGACAGACTCTCATGTCCAGAGGTATTTCAAATCAAACAGCAGAGGCAGTAGCTATGAAGATTCACTGCTGGGTCAGTCAGCATCTTTTGATTCACTTGCCACAATGTGACACTGCCTTTTTACAAATTTATATCCATTTTGTGGGCTGTGGCTGTCGCTGGCTGTTCCAGCATCTCTTGCACGTTGCTAGTTGCTCCTTGAGATGGTGGGGGTGAGCTGGCGCCTTGAACTGCCACAGTCCACCTGCTGTAGGTTGAACCACAATGCCCTTAGGGAGGGAATTCCAGGATTTTGACCCAGCGACACTGAAGGAATGGGAATATATTTCCAAGTCAGGATGGTGAGTGGTTTGGAGGGGAACTTGCAGGGTGTGGTGTTCCCACGTATCTGCTACCCTTGTCCTTCTAGATGGAAGAGGTCGTGGGTTTGGAAGGTGCTGCCTGAGGATCTTTTGTGAATTTCTGCAGTGCATCTTGTAGATAGTGCACACTGCTGTTACTGAGTGTCGGTGATGGGGGGAGTGGATCCTTGTGGATGTGGTGCCAATCAAGCGGCTGCTTTGTCCTGGATGGTGTCGAGCTTCTTGAGTGTTGTTGGGGCTGCACCCATCCAGGCAAGTGGGGAGTATCCCATCACACTCCTGACTTGTGCCTTGTAGATGGTGGGACAGGATTTGGGGAGTCAGGAGGGGAGTTACTCACCGCAGTATTCCCAGCTTCTGGCCTGCTCTTGTAGTCCCTGTGTTTATGTGGTGAGTCTGGTTGAGTTTCTGGTCAATGGTAACCCCCAGGATGTTGATAGTGGGGGGGGGTTCAGTGATGGTAACACCATTGAATATCGAGGGGCAGTGGTTAGATTGTCTCTTATTGGTGATGGTCACAGCCTGGCATTTGTGTGGCGCGAATGTCACTTCCACTTGTCAGCCCAAGCCTGGATATTGCCCAGATCTTATTGCATTAGGACATACGAAAGCTAAATAGCTTGTTACACTTTTTCACACAGAGGGTGGTGTGTGTATGGACTGAGCTGCCAGAGGAAGTGGTGGAGGTGGTACAACTAGAACATTTAACATGCATCTGGATGGGCATATGAATAGAAAGAGTTTAGTGGGATATGTCCAAATGTTGGGAAAGGGGATAGATTGAATAGGATATTTGGTCAGAATAGACGAGTTGGGCCAAAAAGTCGGTTCCCATGCTGTATATCTCTATGACTGATTCAGTCTGTGGATACACCTACAAGGGAAGGTGCAAAACCTGATCTACTCTTGGGAGATCAGGCAATGCAGGTGGCTGAGGAGCCAGTGGGGGAGCATGTTGAGGTCAGTGACGGTAATTTTATTAGTTTTAAATTTGCAATGTAAAGGGATTGACTGGATCTAAAAGTTAAAGTTTAATTTGGAGGAAAGCCGAGTTTGATAGCATTCGGCAAGAACTTCCAAAAATTGATCGAGGGCAGATGTTCACATTTAAAGGGCCAGCTGGAAAATGGGAAGCCTTCAAGAATGAGATAATGAGAGTCCAGAGACAGTATGTTCCTGTGAGGGTGAAGGGCAAGGCTGGTAGGTGCAGGGAATGCTGGATGACTGGAGAAATTGAGGTATTGGTCAAGAATGAGAAGGAAGCATATGTCATGTTTATAGAGCAGGGATCATTTGAATCCCTAGAAATATATAAAGGCAGTAGAAGTATTTTAAGAGGGAAGTCAGGGGCCATGTGATAGATTTGGCAAATGGGGTTAAGGAGAATCCAAAGGAATTTTATAAGTACATTAAGGACAAAAGGGTAACTAGGGAGAGAATAGGGCCCCTTCAAGATCACAAGACCAGCTATGTATGGAACCGCAGGAGATGGGGGAGATACTAAATGAGTATTTTGGACCAGTATTGACCTTTAAAAAGGATATAAAAGGTAGAGAACGTGAGAAAATAGTGATATCTTGAAAATGTCTATATTACAGGGGAGGAGGTGTTATATCTCTTAAAACACATAAAAGTGGATAAATCCCTGGTATCTGATCAGATGTACCCTATAACTCTGTGGGAAGCGAGGAAGAGATTGCTGGGCCCCTTGCTGAGATATTTGCATCATCGATAGCCACGTGAGGTGTCAGAAGACTGGAGGGTGGCTAACGCGGTGCCACTATTTCAGACAGGTGGTAAGAAAAAGCCAGGGAACTATAGACCGCTGAGCCTGGCATCAGTGGTGGGTAAGTTGTTAAAGGGGATACTGCGGGACAGGATTTATATTTATTGGAAAGGCAAGGACTGATTAAGGGCAGTCAACATGGCTTTGTGCTTGGGAAATCATGCCTCACTAACTTGATTGAGTTTTTTGAAGAAGTAACGAAGAGGATTGATGAAAACAGAGCAGTGAACGTGATGTATATGGACTTCAGTAAGGCTTTCAACAAGGTTCCTCATGGTAGATTGTTAAGCAAGGTTAGATCACATGGAATGCAAGGAGAACTAGCCATTTCGATACAGAACTGGCTCGAAGACAGAACACAGAAGGTGGTGGTGCAGAGTTGCTTTTCAGACTGGACGCCTGTGACCAGCAGTATGCCACAAGGATCGGTGCTGGGACACCAAATTTGGAGGCTACTTCAGAGTACAATGGGATGGTCATCAGATGGGTCAATGGGCCGAGGAGTGGCAGATGGAGTTGATTTAGATGAATGAGAGGTACTGCATTTAGGGAAGGCACTTCGGGGCAGGACTTATACACTTAGTGGTAAGGTCCTGAGGAGTGTTGCTGAACAAAGAGACCTTGGAGTGCAGGTTCATAGCTCCTTGAAAGTAGAATCAGAGGTAGATAAGATAGTGAAGAAGGCATTTGATATTATTGCCTTTATTGGTCAGCGCACTGAGTGTAGGAGTTGGGAGGCCATGTTGCAGCTGTACAGGACATCGGCGAGGCCGTTTTTGGAATACTGTGTCATTCCTGGTCTCCCAGTAATAGGTTATGAAACTTGAAAGGGTGCAGAAAAGATTTACAATGATGTTGCCAGGGTTGGAGGGTTTGAGCTACAGGGAGAGGCTGAATAGGCTGGGGCTGTTTTCCCTGGAGTGTTGGAGGCTGAGGAGGTGACCTTATAGAGGTTTATAAAATCATGAGGGGCATGGATAGGGTGATTAGCCAAGGCCTTTCCCTGGGGTGGGGGAGTCCAAAACTAGAGGGGCATAGGTTTAAGGTGAGAGGGGCAATATTTAAAAGGGACCTGAGGGGCAATGTTTTTATATAGTATATGGTGCCTGTGTGGAATGTGCTGCTAGAGGAAGTGTTGGAGGCTGGTGCAATTGACAAGGCATTTGGATGGGTATTTGAATAGGAAGGGCTGAGAGAGAAATGGGCCAAAAGCTGGCAAATGGGACTAGATTAATATAGGATATCAGCATGGATAAGTTGTACTGAAGGGTCTGTGTATCTCTATGACTCTATTACTCCTGCCAGACTTGAAAGGCCAGACAGGCCGACAGAAAAAAAGAAGTTGCAATTCCTTACAGTGGTTCATAGTATAAGTCGTAGGTAAAAGGATAAACATTACAATCAGATAAACAAAGTACAGATTAGCATTACATTGTAATATAGATTGTCAGATGCTGTTGCAGATTGTAACACTAACAACAAGCCACAGATTAGAAATAATTTGCAAACAAAGTAAATGTAACGTGCACAGTGAGTTGTCAGACAATGAAATGAACTGCCTGAAAATATGCTGGAGACAGGCTCAGCTGAAACATTCAGGAGCGGCATTGGATAGTTGTGGAAGAGGGGAACTATGTGCAGGTTGTGGGGTAAAGGCAGCAGAATGGTAATAAGTTCTGAAGCACAGTTGGTGCAGAAACAATGGAATGTGAGTCCCCTTTCTACTTTGTCATCTTCTGTCCAGCCCCATCAGTCTCCTCTCGGCCATCAGTAAAGTGATGGAAGGTGTCAGTAACAGAGCTGTCAAGCAGCACCTGCTCAGCAATAACCTGCTCAGTGACGCCCAGTTTGGGTTCCACCAGGGCCACTCAGCTCCTGACCTCATTCCAGCCTTGGTTCACACATGGACAAAAGAGCTGAATTCCAGAGGGTGAGGTGAGAGTGACAGCCCTTGATATCAAGGGTGCATTCGACTGAGTGTGGCATCAAGGAGCCTGAGCAAAACTGGAATCAATGAATATCAGGGACAAACTCTCCACTGGTTGGAGTCATACCTGACACACAGGAAGATGGTCGTGTCTGTTGGAGGTCAGTCACCCTAGCTCCAGGGAATCTCTGCAGGAGTTCCTCAGGGTAGTGTCCTCGGCCCAACCATCTTCTGCTGCTTCATCAATGACCTTCCCTCCACCATTAGGTCAGAAGTGGGGATGTTCGCCGATGAATGCACAGTATTCAGCACCATTCGTGACTCCTCAGATACTGAAGCAGTCCACGTTCAAACATAGCACAACCTGGGCAACAGTCATTCTAGGGTTGATGAGGGACAAGTGATGGTCATATCACACAAATGCCAGGCAATGGCCATTTCTAACAAGGGAGAATCTAACCATTGCCCCTTGACACGCCATGATATTACCATCACTGAGGATGCCACAATTAACATTCCAGGGTTACCATTGGCCAGAAAACTCATGGACTAGCCACATAAGTGCAGTGGCTACAAGAGTGTGTCAGCTCAGGTAAGGTATGACATTTAAAACAAACTGGAATCAAAAGTCTAATAATGAACATGTAACCACTGTTAGTTGCTGTAAAAACCCCTGTGTTCTGCAGGGAAGGAAATCTGCTGTTCTTACCTGGTTTTGCCAATAGGTGACTCCAGACCCACAGCAATGTGGTGACCCTTGACTCTGCACTAAGTTCTTGGGCAGCTCAGTAATAAAGTAAATTTGCCATAGTCCCAGAGGGCCAATCGCTGGCCTCTCATTAGAGAGAGAGAGAGAATTGGTGGTGTTTTAACCTGAGAGTCACCACACCTCAGGTGAGGGGAGATATTGAGAAGGAGAGTCCCTCATACAAGTGGGGTTGGGGGGGGGGGGGGGGGGGCGCTGATATTCTCTAGGACATACAAGCATATAAAATAGGAGCAGAAGTAGGCCGTTCAGCCCTTCAATCTTGTTTCACCCTTCAATGTCATATTGTCTGCTCATCCAACTCAACCCCCTGTTCCTGCTTCCTCCACACACCCTTAGATCCCTTTGGCTCTAAGAACTACATCTAACACCTTCTTGAGAGCATTCAATATTTTGGTTTCAACTGCTTTCTGTGGCAGTGAATTCCACGGGCTGACCATTTCTCTGGGTGAAGACATTTCTCCTCATCTCTGCTCTAAGTGGTTTACACATCTTTAAATGATGACCCCCTGGTTCTGTGCTCCCTCGTCATTGGCCACATCCTTCCAATGTTTATCCTGTCTGGTCCTGTTAGAATTTTATATGTTTCTATGAGATCCCTCCTCACTCTTCTAAACTCCAGTGACTAACATCGATTGAGTGGTTAGTTGTTTCATTGTCATGTGTACCCAAAATACAGTGAAAAGTTTTGTTTACGAGCGGTGCAAGCAGATCATAGCAAGCAAAGGATGTAGAGATCAAAAAGACTTAGACAGAGGCATACAGTTACAATTGAAGGCTTTTGGGGGTGGGCAAGAATGCAGAATTGAGGTTGTAATCAACCTGGCCATGGGCTTACTGAATAATGGCAAATACTTGAAAAAACATTCAGACAAACACAATTCATTACATTGTACACAAGGGCTGCTATTCTCCATAATATACACATGGGCTGCTGCTCCCCAGAAGATACAGAGGGCATGATGTTCTCCTTAATATGCTCAGAGGCTGCTGCTCTCTAGAGTATAGAGGGCCTCTATTCTCTATAACATATGTAGGAACTGTTATTGTCTGTAATATACACAGGGGCTGCTATTCTCTATACTATACACAGGGGCTGCTATTCTCCATAATATACACAGGGGCTGCTATTCTCTATAATATACACAGGGCTGCTATTCTCTATGATATACACAGGGATGACTATTCTCTATAATATAAACGGGGGATGCTATTCTCTATAATTTATACAGGGAGTGCTGTTCTCCAGAATTTAAACAGGGGATGCTATTTTCTATATAATTTACACAGGGACTACAATTCTCTGTAATATAAACAGGGAATGCTGTTCTATACAAATTACACAGGAACTAATATTCTCTATAATATACAGAGGGGATGCTATTCTATATAATTTACACAGGGACTATTATTCTCTATAACATAAACAGGGGCTGCTGTTCTGTATAATATACACAGGGGATGCTATTCTATGTAATATAAACAAGGGATGCTATTCTACATAACTTACTCAGGGAGTGCTATTCTCTATTATATAAACAGGTGGATGCTATTTTATATATAATTTACACAGGGAGTGTTATTCTCTATAATATAAACAGGAGTTGCTATTCAATATAATTTACACAAGGACTGCTATTCTCTATAAAATGCATAGAGTGTGCTGTTTCTGTAATTTACAGAGGTTGCTATTCTCTACTATATACACAGGGCCTGCAATTCTCTATAATATAGACAGGGAGTGCTATTCTCTGCAGCACACACAGGGCCTGATAATACACTGTAATAGAGGAGGTTGGCATTGCTGCCTTACAGCATACGGGCCTGGGTTCGTTTCCACCCCCTGGGTGACTGTCTGCTTAGAATTTGCACATTCTCCCTACTTCTGTGTGGGTTTCCTTCCACACTCCAAACATGTGCAGAATAGGTGGATTGGCCATGCTAAATTGCCCCATAGTGTCCAGGGATATGCAAACTTGCTGGGTTAGACATGAGAAATGCCGGGTTATAGAGAGTTCGTGTGGGCTTGATGGGCTGAATGGCCTGCTTTCACAGTGTAGGATTGTTCTCTGTAAAACACAAACGGGCTGGTATTCTTTAAGCACATCATCTCACATTTCTCGTGATTGAAAGCCATTTGCCACTGATCAGCCTGTCTATAAGCCTATTCTCCTCATCATTTACTAACCCACCAAATTCTGAATCATCAGCAAACTTAGTGACCAATCCTCCTGCATTTAAGTCTAAATCATTTATATCAATCACAAACAGCGAGGGCCCCAACTCAGCTTCCTGTGGTACACCACTGGACGCAGGATTCTCATTAGAAAAACAGTCCCCAACCATCCTCCTCTGCTTCCTGCCTCTCAGCCAATTCTGGACCCAATAGTCCATTTTCCCTGGATCCATGAGTTTTTAACTTCACTATCAATCTCCCATTCAGGACCTTATTTAAAACCTTACTGAACTCCAAATAGACAATGTCAAAACCATCGGCCTCATCTACATACCTGGTCACCTCTTCAAAAAATTCAGTCAAGTTGGTCAGACATGACGTCCCCTCAATAAGAGCGTGTTGACTGTTCTTAATCAATCCCTGCCTCTCCAAATGCAGTCCCTCAGAATTGTTCCCAATACTTTCCCCACCACTGAGGTTAGATGAACTGGCCTGTAGTTTCCTGGTTTATCCCTGTACCCCTCTCACCCTTCTTGAGTGATGGTACTGCTTCATTAAGCCCAGAGTCAATGTTGAGGACTCCCAGGGCAGTTCCTTCCCTCCTATATCCCACTGTACCCACTGCCCCGCGCACCCCGGCTGGGTCTGTCCTGCCAGTGGGACAGGAAATGCCCAGGGATGGTGACTGTGGTGACTGGGACATTGTTTCTGTGAGTATGTCTATTTCAGACTGTTGCTAGACTCATCTGTGAGACAGCTCTCCTAATTTTGACACCAACCCCCAAATGTTAGTAAGGGGGTCCTTGCAGGTCAACGACGCTGTTTCTGCCATTGTCCTTTCCTGTGCCTAGGTCAGTGCCACTTGGCTCATCTGGTTTCATTTCTTTGTCGGGATTTTGTCATGATTGGTTACAATGGAGTGTCTCGCTCAGCTGTTTCAGAGGGCGGTTTAGGGTCATCCACATTGCTGTGGGTCTGTAGTCACATGGAGGCCAGATCAGGCAAAGATGATAGATTTCCTTCCCTAAAGGACAGAAGTGAGCTGGATGGGGTTTAATGACAATTGCTGAGATTACTCATCCTAATTTTTATTTTATTCAAATTCTGCCATCTATTGGAGCAGTTTCTGAATGCCGGCCACATAAATATTTCCTGTGAGCAGCAACAATACCACTGCCGTCCCTAAAATATACACAGGGCTGGAACTCAGTTTTGAGGAAGGGTCACTGGACCTGAAATGTTAACTTCTGTTTTCTCCATCACAGATGCTGCCAGACCTGCTGAGCTTTTCCAGCGATTTTGTTTTTGTTCCTGATTTACAGCATCCGCATTTCTTTTGGTTTTTAAACCACACTCGGGGTTGTGTACAGGTCTCCAAACAGTAGTCAGGAGCTGGGGCGCAAGATGCACCAGGAGATTGAAAAGGTGTGTAAGAAAGACAAAGTCACAGTGATCGTGGGGGATTTCAATACGCAGGTGGACTGGGAAAATTGTGTTGCTAGTGGATTGCAAAGAAAGGAGTTTGTGGAATGCCTACGAGATGGCTTTTTGGAGCAGCTCGTAGTGGAGCCCACAAGGGAACAGGCAATACTGGATTTAATGTTGTGCAGTGAGGCAGACTTGATAAGGGACCTTAAGGTGAAGGAACCCTTAGGAGGCAGTGACCATAATATGGCAGAATTTACTCTGCAATTTGAGTGGGAGATGATAGAATCAAAGGTAACGGTATTACAGCTGAATAAAAGCAACTACAGAGGTTTGAGGGAGGAGCTGGCCAGAATTGACTGGAAGAGGGGCCGAGCAGGAAAGACAGTGGAACAGCAATGGCAGGAGTTTCTGGGAGTAATTCAGGAGACACAGGAAAAATTCATCCCTAGGAAGAAGAAGAAGAATGGTACAGGGAGGATGAGGCAACCATGGGCTGACTAGGGAAGTCAGGGATAGCACAAAAGCAAAAGAGAAAGCATATAATGTGGCGAAGGGCAGTGGGAAGCCAGAGGACTGGGAAGCTGGGAGAAGATTAAACATGAGGGTAAGCTAACCAGTAATATCAATGAAAACTAAGAGTTTCTTTAGATTTTTAAAGGGCGAAAGAGAAGCAAAAGTGGACACTGAAACACAGGAAAATGACGTTGGAGACACACTAGTGAGGAACAATGAAATGGCTGAGGAACTGAATAATTACCTTGCATCAGTCTTCATGGTGGAAGACACAAATAATAGACCAAAAATACAAGAGAGTCAGGGACAGATCTGAGCTGGGTAGCCATCAGCAAGGAAAAGGTGCCAGCAAAACTGATTGGCCTGAAGGTGGATAAATCACCTGGACCAGATGGACTACACCCCAGAGTTCTAAAAGAGACAACTGAGGAGCGAGCTGAAGAGATGGTGGAAGTGTTAGTGGTGATCTTTGAGGAATCGCTAGAGTCAGGGAGGGTCTGAGACGACTGGAAAATCACTAACATGACACCCCTGTTCAAAAAGGGACTGAAGCAAAACAGAAAATTATAGGTCGATTAGCCTAACCTCGTTTGTGGGTAAGATTTTGGAGTCTGTTGTGAAGGATGAGATTACTGAATACTTGGAAGTGTATGGTAAAACAGGCAAAAGTCAGCATGGTTCGTCAAGGGGAGGTCATGTCTGCCAAATCTGCTAGAATTCTTGGAGGTAGTACAGAGCAGGGTAGACCAAGGAGGGCCAATGGGTGTTATCTACCTGGACATCAAGAAGGCCTTTGACCAAGTGCCACACAGGAGGCTGCTGAGTAAGATAAGGGCCCATGCTGTCAGATGCAAGGTGCTAGCATGGATAGAAGATTGGCAGTTCTGGCAGAACGCAGGAAGTGAGGATAAAAGGGTCTTTCTCAGGATGGCAGCCAGTGACAAGTGGTTTTCCGCAAGGGTCAGTGTTGGGACCACAACTTTTCACTTTATACATTAATGATCTAGATGAAGGAACTGTGGGCATTCTGACCAGGTTTGCAGATGATACAAAGACGGGTGGAGAGACAGGTAGTATTGAGGAGGTGGCAAGGCTTCAGAAGGATTTGGGCAGATTAGGAGAGTGAGCAAGGAAGTGACAGGTGGAGTACAACATGGGAAAGTGTGAGGTCATGCTCTTTGGTAAAATGAAAAAAGGCATGGACTATTTTCTAAATGGAGGGAAAATTCAGAAATCTGAAGTGCAAAGAGACTTGGGAGTTCTTGTGCAGGATTTTCTCAAGTTAAACTTGCAGGTTGAGTCAGCAGTCAGAAAGACAAATGCAATGTTGGCATTTATTTTGAGAGGACTTCAATATAAAAGCAGGGATGTACTACTGAGGCTTTATAAGGCTCTGGTCAGGCCACATTTGGAGTATTAGGTGCAGTTTTGGGCCCCATATCTCAGGAAGAATGTATTGGCCCTGGAGTGGGTTCAGAGGAGATTTTTGAGAATGGTCCCAGGAATGGAAAGTTTAACATATGAGGAGTGTTTGAGGGCTATGGGACTATACTCATTGGAGTTTAGAAGGATGAGGGGGGATCTAATTGAAACTTTCAGAATACTGAAAGAGTGGATGATGGGAAGATGCTTTCATTGGTAGGAGAGACTAGGACCCGAGGGCACAGCCTTAGAGTAAAGGGAAGGCCTTTTAGAATGGAGATAAAGAGAAACTTCTTCAGCCAGAGAGTGGTGAATCTATGGAATTCACTGCCTCAGAAGGCTGTAGAGGCTGGGTCATTGAATACATTTAAGACTGAGATAGATAGGTTCTTGATTATCAAGGAATCAAGGGTTGCGGGCAGGAAGCAGGAGAATGGGGTTGAGGAACTTATAAGCCATGTTTGAATGGCGGAGCAGACTTGGTGGACCGAATGGCCTAATTTCTGCTCCTACGTCCTATGGTCTAATAATTTACAGGGACTGTTATTCCCTATAACATACACAGGGACTGCTATTCTCCATAATATACAAAGGAACTGATATTCTCTATAATACACACAGGGGCTGCTATTCTTCATACTACACACAGGGGCTGCTATTCTTTATAACACACACAGGGGCTGCTATTCTCCATAACATAGACAGAAAACACTACTTCCTATAACATACACAGGGGCTAATATTTTCTACAATTGCACAGAGGTGAATAATCTCTGTAATCAACACAGGAGCTGCTATTCTCTGTAACATACACAGGGATCACTATTCTGTACAACTTATACAGAGACCGCCATTCTCTATAATACGATTGAGCTGGTACTGGGGAAAATACTGGATTCTGTTACAAAACAATTAATAACTGAGCAGTTGCAAAAAATTTAATGGGATTAGACAGCGTTAGCATGGGTTTACAAAAAGAGAAAATCATGTTTTACAAATCTATTTGAATTCTTCAAGGATGTACCTCATAGAGTTGAATGGGAGAGCCAGTGGATGTGGTTTATTTGGACTTTCAGAAGGCGATCAACAAACACCCACATAAGGGATTAGTGTGTAAAATTAAGGCATATGGAAGTGGGGATAGCATGTTCACATGGTAGGAAAACTGCTTGGTAGGCAGGAAGCAAAGCGTAGGAATAAAATGAGCCTTTTTTTACCTGGTGGGCAGTGACTGGTGAGGTACCGCAGGCATTAGTGCTAGGATGCTAGCTATTCACAGTATACATTCATGACTTAGATAAGGGAACAAAATAATCAGAGGGTTAGATAGGGTGGATAGGGAGAGCCTTTTTCCTGAGATGGTGACGGCGAGCACGATGGGGCACAGCTTTAAATTGAGGGGTGAAAGATATAGGACAGATGTCAGAGGTAGTTTCTTTACTCAGAGAGTAGTAAGGGAATGGAACGCTTTGCCTGCAACGGTAGTAGATTCGCCAACTTTAGGTACATTTAAAGCGTCATTGGATAAGCATATGGACGTACATGGAATAGTGTAGGTTAGATGGGCTTGAGATCAGTATGACAGGTCGGCACAACATCGAGGGCCGAAAGGCCTGTACTGTGCTGTAATGTTCTATGTTCTATGTTCTATGTAAGATCTCTAAGTTTGCAGATGACACAAAGCTGGATGGGAGGGTGAGCTGTGAAGAAGATACAGAGATCCTTCAATGAGATTTTGACAGGCTGAGTGAGTGGCCAAAGCATGTTGGGTACAGTATACTGTGCAATAATGTGTGGTGATCCACTTAGGAAGCAAAAGTAGGAAAGTGGATTACTGCCTGAGTGGCTTTAAATTGGGAGAGGGGGAGTGTGCAGTGGGACCTGGGTGTCCTTATGCACCAGTTGCTGAAGGTAAGCATGCAGGTACAGCAGGCGGTGAGGAAGGGAAATGGGATGTTGGCCTTCACTGCGAGAGGCTTCGAGTACAGGATCAGGGATGTGTTGCAGTTATACAGGGTCTTGGTGAGACCACACCTAGAATATTGTGTGCAGTTTTGGTCTCCTTTTCTCAGAAAGGATGTTCCTGCCATAGAGGGAGTACAATGAAAGTTTCCAAGACTGATTCCTGGGAATGGTAGGACTGATGTATGAGGAGATGTTGAATTGGTTTGGATTATATTTACTGAAATTTAGAAGGATGGAGATAGGAGGAATTCCCACAGAAACCTGTAAAGTTCTAACAGGACTAGACAGGGTAATTGCAGGAAGAATGTTCCTGATGGTGGGGGTTTTCAGAGCCAGGGTTGTAGACCCAATCCTTCTAGGACTTCACCCAGAGAATGGGGAACCTGTGGAATTCACTACCAGAAAAGCAATGGAGGCTAAAACATTGAATGATTTCTTTAAAAAAATGAGCTGGATACAGTTTTTGGAGCAAAAAGGATCAAAAGGTATCGCGAAAAGCAGAAGCAGGTCATTGAGTTGGATGATCAATCAAAATCATAATGAATGGTGGAACAGCTTTGAAGGGCTGAGTGGCCTACACCAACTCCTATTTTCTATGTTTTCATTCTCTACAATGTAGCCAGGGGCTGGTTCACAAACACCCTTTAGGGAAGAAAATCTGCCATTCTTCCTTGATCTGGCCTGCATATGACTCCAGACTCAGAGTGACTTGGATACTCTTAACTGCCCTCTGCTATGGCCGATCAAGCCAAACAGAGAAGGGGGCAATTAGGGATGGTAACAAGTGCCAGTTTTGTTAGTGATCCCCAACCCCTCTTTACCACCTTGACCTCCGCACCCAAATGGACAGTAATTGTCAGGAGAGGAACCCTCAAAATAATCACAGTTGAAAATGACCCTCTCCAGAGAGAGAGAGAGAAAGACAGAGCAATTAAGTAAGAGGGAGAATAGGATGGACAAGGGAAGATGAACCTGGCCTGCTGTGCTCTTCCAGCTTCACACCTTGTTATCTCGGACTCCAGCAACGGCAGTTCCTACCATTTCCAAGATGAAAGGAGAGGCAGGAGAGAGATAGATGCAGTGAGAGACTGACAGAGAAAGAGAGAGGTACATAGAGAGAGACAGAGACAGAGAGAGTGAGAAAAAGAGATAAAGAGAAACAGATTCTGTGTGTGTGTGTGTTTGTGTGTGTGTGTGTGTGTGTGTGTTTGTGTGTGTGTGTGAGAGAGAGAGACAGAGAATGAGAGTGAGAGAGGCAAAGGGAGATAGATTCAGTGAGAGGGGCAGAGAGAGTGCCAGAGAGAGAGAGGGAGAGATGAGAGACAGATTCAGTGAGAGAGACCAACAAAGAGCAAGAGAGAGAGAGAAAGAGAGAGAGAGAGAGAGAGATAGAGAGAGTCAGGGAGAAAAAAGACAGATACAGTGAGAGAGTGAGAGAAACAGGAATTGTGAATGACAGAGAGAAGCTAACAATTTAAGAGAAGCAGGATGTGGCAGAGATATCGTGATAAAGAGACAGTGATAAGGAGGCAAAACAAGAGTTGGAGAGATAGCTTTTGGCAAAGAAAGAAAGACAAATTGGCAGAGAGTGATATATAGAGCACGATGGGTAGATAGTGTGAGCTGCAGACTAGCAGAGCAAGACTGAGGAACAGAGATAGACCTGGCAAAGAGAGACACATAGAGAAAGGTAAAGATCGAGAAAGGGGAGCAGAGAGAAGCAAACACTCAGAGCAAGATCAAGAAAGAGATAGGTGAATATACAAACAGACTAATTAAGATCAAGAATCCCCTGCTATCAACATCCTGGGGATTACCATTGACCAGAAACTCAACTGGACTCACCACATAAACATAGTGACTACAAGAGCAGGCCAGAAGCTGGGAATACTGCAGTGAATAACTCACCTAATGACTCCCCAAAGCCTGTCCCATCATCTACAAGGCACAAGTCAGGAGTGTGAGATAACAAAGTGTGGAGCTGGATGAACACAGCAGGCCAAGCAGCATCTTAGGAGCACAAAAGCTGACGTTTCGGGCCTAGACCCTTCATCAGACCCTTACGGACATGTCGCCTGAGAAATGGGAGGGGGAGTGGAAATGGTTTGCGACTGGGAGGTGCAGTTGTTTGTTGCGAACTGAGCGGAGGTGTTCTGCAAAGCGGTCCCCAAGCCTCCGCTTGGTTTCCCCAATGTAGAGGAAGCCACACCGGGTACAGTGGATACAATATACCACATTGGCAGATGTGCAGGTGAACATCTGCTTGATATGGAAGGTCATCTTGGGGACTGGGATAGGGGTGAGGGAGGAGGTTTGGGGGCAAGTGTAGCACTTCCTGCGGTTGCAGGGGAAGGTGCCGGGTGTGGTGGGGTTGGAGGGCAGTGTGGAGCGAACAAGGGAGCCACGGAGAGAGTGGTCTCTCCGGAAGGCAGACAAGGGTGGGGAGTGGTGGGGTTGGATTGTAGATGGCGGAGGTGTCAGAGGATGATACGCACCTCCCAGTCGCGAAACATTTCAACTCTCCCTCCCATTCCTCAGACGACATGTCCATCCTGGGCCTCCTGCAGTGCCACAATGATGCCACCTGAAGGTTGCAGGAACAGCAACTCATATTCCGCTTGGGAACCCTGCAGCCCAATGGTATCAATGTGGACTTCACAAGCTTCAAAATCTCCCCTTCCCCCACTGCATCCCAAAACCAACCCAGTTCGCCCCCTCCCCCCACTGCATCACCAAACCAGCCCAGCTCTTCCCCTCCCCCCACTGCATCCCAAAACCAGCCCAGCCTGTCTCCGCTTCCCTAACTTGTTCTTCCTCTCACCCATCCCTTCCTCCCACCCCAAGCCGCACCTCCATTTCCTACCTACTAACCTCATCCCGCCTTCTTGACCTGTCGTTCTTCCCTGGACTGACCTATCCCCTCCCTACATCCTCACCTATACTCTCCACTCCACCTATCTTCTTTTCTCTCCATCTTCGGTCCACCTCCCCCTCTCTCCCTATTTATTCCAGTTCCCTCACCCCATCCCCGTCTCTGATGGAGGGTCTAGGCCCGAAACGTCAGCTTTTGTGCTCCTGAGATGCTGCTCGGCCTGCTGTGTTCATCCAGCTCCACACTTTGTTGTCTCATATTTTTGTTTTATTCACTTGTGGGATGTGTGTAACATGAGCAGGCCAGAGGCTGGAATACTGCGGTGAGTAACTCTCCTCCTGACTCCCCAAAGCCTGTCCCACCATCTACAAGGCACAAGTCAGGAGTGTGATGGAATACTCCCCACTTGCCTGGATGGGTGCAGCCCCAACAACACTCAAGAAGCTCAACACCATCCAGGACAAAGCAGCCGCTTGATTGGCACCACATCCACAAGGATCCACTCCCTCCACCACCGACACTCAGTAACAGCAGTGTGTGCTATATACAAGATGCACTGCAGAGATTCACCAAAGACCCTCGGACAGCACCTTCCAAACCCACGACCACTTCCATCTAGAAGGACAAGGGCAGCAGATACACGGGAACACCACCCCCTGCCAGTTCTCCTCCGAGCCACTCACCATCCTGACTTGGAAATATATCCCCGTTCCTTCAGTGTTGCTGGGTCAAAATCCTGGAATTCCCTCCCTAAGGGCATTGTGGGTCACCCACAGCACATGGGCTGTGGCGGTTCAAGCAGGCAGCTCACCCCCACCTTCTCAAGGGGCATCTAGGGACGGCCCAACCAGAGACACCCACATCTCATAAATGTAAAAAAAACACACAAGTCAACATCGACATTCCAATGTGAGTACAATTGCAGAGGTTGAAATTGTATTCCCTCAAATGCCAGGGATTAGGAGAGGGAGTGACAGTGCCATGGATCGGGGGCACCCTGAAACTGATTGTCTTTGCCACTTTGTCCTCTTGCCCCGATTCGCAGACTAACCAGTGGCTGGGCCCAGGCCACCCATCACTGCTGGTTGGTGTGGGAGGCCTTACACATGATCTACTACCTGCAGCTTCGTCTCTCTTGGGCAAAGATGTTCAGAGGAGATTTTATGGCTTGTGGTTGTAGGATGTCTTTAACAGGATGCCCAGCCATGTAACTGGTGGAGATAAGGTGAAGGGGAAAGCACGTGGTGGCGCAGGAAGTGGTGCCCCCTGCAATGCATTCAGAGTGCCAGGGCACTGGAGATGGGCTCACTTCAAGCTTGATATTGGAGAATACCATTCTAGAGGAGGAACAGACCATTCGGCCCTTTGAGTCTGTTCTGTCACATAGCAAAGATGAGAGTGGTGGTGATATAATGATAACATCACTTGATTAGCAATCCAGAGGCCAATGTGTATCCTCTGAGGATGTGGCTTCTAATCCTACCACGATATCTGGTGGAAATTAAATTCATTACGTTCGTAAAACTGAAGGTGAAAGTTAGCCTGTGTGATGGAGACAATGATAACTACAATTTTCTTTTTGTTATTAAAAACCCATCTGGCTCACTCATGCCTTTTTCAGCTGGTACCAGTCTGGCTCCATGTGACTCCAGGCCCACAGCATTCTGAAAATGGCAGACCAAGTCACTCGGTTCAACACCGTTTGGTCATGAATTAGCAAATTCAAACCTCCAAACATTGGCATCTCTTCAAAGAATGACAACGCAGGCTAAAACTCGTTATATTCTCCCACCTGCTCGCCCCACACATCCTCCAGCTCTCTATACAAGCTCTGCTTTGGTTTTGCTCAATGATGGAGCTTTGATAACCCTCTAATGTAGAGAATTTCAAATACTTATGACTAATTGGAGTGAGGAGACTCCTCCTTTTCTCGGTACTAAACAGTGCAGCTGTGTTCTAAAATCCTCATCTGCAGGAACACCCTCTCAGCATCTAGCCAGTCAATTCCTTTCCAATATTCATCGAAGGACCCTCTAAACTCCAGGCAGCATGGACCGAGCCTCCTTTGAAGTCTCCTCTTAGCTTTCCCTTCATTGAAGGTGGGTCTTCGTCACCCTCCCTCTGGGACATATATATCCTTTGGTATGGAAACCCATGCTGTCCATGGTGTGTACCAGCACGCAGAGGCTCTGACAGGACCCAGTCATTTCTAAATAATCTTTTGCAGTTTTTTTTCAGAACAGTACAGAACAGTACGGGCCATTTAGCCTGCAATGTTGTGCTGACCCATTATCCTACTAAGATCAAACTACCCCGCAAACCCGACATTTTACTCCATGTGCCTATCCAAGACTCACTTAAAAGTCTCTGATTCCACGACCACTGCCGGCAGCGCATTCCACGCACCAACCAGTCTCTGTGTAAAGAACCTACCTCTGACATCCAATGAGATATGTATGACCCTGGATCAGGTGGAATTGAATCTGGGCCTTCTGACTCCAAGACAGAAATTAGAGACATCACCATCAGGCCACAAAAGCCCTTAAATTTATAATGAATTCAAATTGAACCATCTGCCAGGGTTGGGATTCAAACTCATCCCCTGGAGCGTTAGCCTGGAGATCTGGTTGACCAATCCAGTGACATTACCATGACTCAGCACATCCCCCTTTACATCTCTAATCCAACCCTGTGGGAAAATCCTGCTGTGTTCATCCAGCTCTACACCTTGTTATCTCACATCCAGAACGTTTCCCTAACCTGACTGTACCAGAGAACAGGAGGTACCTCCAGTGCCGGGTCACAACCTCGGGGACAATTTCAATTTATTTGAAACGGTCACTGTTGTAATGTAGGGCAGCCTGTTCTATCACCTTATGATCTTTGTAAAGGACGATCTGTCTGTACTGCACGCAAAACAAAACTTTTCACTATGCTTAGGTACGCATGATAATAATAAATAATAAATCAAGTCAAAAATTGGTACATAGCAAGCTTCCACAAACAAAAGTGAGGTAATAGCCAGATAATAATGATTTTGTTGGTAATGTTGATGGAGAGGTGAATTTCGCTGATTGTAGAGAGTAATGGTCTGGGGTATTGTTCAGCCTGGAGGAGGGTTTTTAGTGGAGTTCCCCACGTGACAGTATTGAGATCTTTGCTTTTCCTGATATATGTTAATGATCGGGATCTTGCTGTGCAGGGGACAATTTCTGTGTTTGCAGATGATGCTGAACTTGGAAGAATTGTAAACTGTGAAGAGGACATTATAAACTCCCAAAAGGACATTGAGAAGTTGGTGGAGTGGGCAGAGAGGTGTTAGATGAGGGTCAATATCGAGAAGTGTGAAGTGATACACTTTGGTCAGAAGACCATTGAAAGACTATGTCAAGAAGAGGCCAACATTCTAAAGAGGGAGCATAGAACATAGAATATTACAGCGCAGTACAGGCCCTTCGACCCTCGATGTTACGCCGACCTGTGAAACCAAACTGAAGCCCATCTAACATTTACTATTCCGTTATCATTCATATTTTTGTCCAATGACCATTTAAATGCCCCTAAAGTTGGCGAGCAGGGACACGAGGATAGATTTCAAATTATGAAGCCTTGGGCAAAAAAACTAAATGGCATGGAAGAATGGGGGATTTACTTAATAATCCAATTACAAGGAATTAAGTATTAAGAATAATGAGGAATCAAGAGCACTCTATTTTTGTCTCATTGTCTGGTGGTAGTAATGTAATTTCTTCTTGGCCTGTCACTTATGTGTGTCTCTAGTCCCAGAATGAATCATCGGGCCTTAATCCTTTCCATAACTGCTGTCTGACAGAGTACAGAATGAAAAAAAAGCGCATGAAGCTTAACCTTGGTAACTAGAATTGAAAGCCTAGCTCATCACGATAGCACAAAACACCTCTGACAACTTGCAGAATCTTGCTGAAAGAAGGAAATGTCGCTGAATCTTTTCACCTGCTCCCGCCAGGACTCATGGAAGCATGCCAACTTTTAAATGATCACAACAATTTATTCGGTAGGAGAAATGGGTGCTGATCAGATGGCAAGTAGACTCTGATTGGCTGAAGCATTGGGTAACGGGTAACTATAGTCTCCATAAATTTCAAAGAAAAATGCACATCTTGAATATGTTCCTTCTGTTTGTAGGGGACAGACCCCTGTCTGTGAGCCTGCCTTACTTTTAGTAAGTTTCAACAAGTCACACCAAGCTTAAGGTATTAGCTTATTAGCTTACATCCAAGCCCTGTACTAACAAGTGTCTGATTCCAGAATGATGGAACCATGGGATGGTTCAGCACAGAATTATGCCATTCCTTTTGTTCTTTCTGTCCTATAAAGGGTCAATTACATGTTTTCTGTAATATTAACTACTGAGTGTGTGCTTAAGGATGTATGGGGGATAGAACACGTAGAAAAGTTACAGCAGAGAAAGAGGCCATTCAGCCCACCATGTCCATCCCAGCCGAATAAACTATCCATCCATTCTAATCCCACTGCCCAGCTCCTGGTTTGTATCCTTGCAGGTTCCAGTGCTTCAGGAGCAGATCCAGGTTCGTTTTAAATGAGTTTCTGCCTCCACCAGCAAACTGGGCAGCGAGATCCAGACACCCACTGCCCTCTGGGGGAAGGGGGCTTTCCTCATATCCTCACTAATCCTTCTCTAATCATCTTAAATCTGTAGGCTCTGGTAACTGACCTCTCTGTTGGGAGAAACAGGTCATCCCTGGCTACTCGAAACAAGTTTCTCACTATTCTGTACCCCTCAATTAAATCACCTCTAACCTTCCTTTGTTCTAAGGAAAACAGCCCTATCTTTCCGACCTATCCTCACAGCTGTAGTTTTCAAACCTTGGTACCATTCTTGTAGGTCTTCCCTTTCTAGCTATTGTTGTCTTTCTGTAATGTGGTGGTCAGAATGGTATACAAAACCCCAGTGTATTGTTCCTATATCACACCCCAGTTTGTGTTCAGCAACTCACTCAATGAAGTAGAGTATACTATTTGCCTTCTTTATCACCGCGAAGATCTGTCCTACCACTTTCAGGGACTTGTTAACACTTACTCCCAGGTCCCTTCCTTCCTCGAAGCCTCTCAATACCCTCCCATTCACTGTCCTGTTATTCTCCTGCTTTGTCTGCCTTCCTGCTGTGTGGTAAGGGATTCAGATCCCGTGGAATGGGGACCTGAGTGTGTTGGCTAACAGAGGCCCTGTATCGAACGTATAGGCTATGATAAAGGTGGTTGGTATTCACTGACGTGAGACACGGTCCACATTCCAACCACAAGACAGGCACGACCTTCCTCCATCCCTCACTGAGATCTCCCTTCAAGAATTGGTCTCATTCCATTTTAAAGGCTCTGCTGAATTTGCTCCCACATTGGAGGCACTAGTCAGTTATTTATTTCTTAAATGTACTTATTAGTATTTGTTTAATAAACAATCATTAAATTACCTGTTTCACCATTTAACAAAACAATTAATGAGCACAATTGATCAGAAAGCCCAGCATGGCCAGGGGCTTACGGGCTGTGGTGAACTGTTAACAGGGTTTCTTTATTTTTAGTAAGGAGAAACATAATGTTTAACTTCTTAAATTTGTGTTCTTTATTTTTCAGCTTTGTACAAAGATTCTGTACCGCGGTACTTTAGTATCTAAGATTGTGTGATAAGTGGTGACATAAACTTTTCACAGCACTAGCACATGTGACAATAAAGCTAATTCAATTCAATTCAAAATAGGCAAGGGTAGGATGAAGGGGAGGCTATTAAACAAAATGGATTTGGAGGGGAAGGTAGTGGACTCCAGCCCCCATGGGTGTCCAGCTCTCTGGGAAGACTTTGAACCTGTTGTTACTTATGGCAGCGTAAGTGACTGCCTACCAGGGTTGATATGTAGTCTGAGAGTCTGATACTGTAATAGGGGAAGTGGGAGATCGATTGTTATGAATGTTGGGAGCTAGGAGCCTGGCTCTTTCAGTGTTGGGGAAATCGAGCAGAGAGACCCAGTCTCAGCATTAGAGGATTGACTTAGCTTGAGATAAGGAAAAAGTTCTCCACACCAGCATTCTTGATTCTAGATGGGTGTGGAAGTTGTTGAATCAATTTAAGGCTGGACTAGGCAGATGTTTCATCTCTCACGGAATCAAGGGAAATGGGGAGTAGGAGGTAATGAGGAGCTGAGGCTGATGAGCAATTCTTATTGAGTAGGGAGCAGGCTTGAGGAGCTAAATGGTCTATATCAGCTCTCACTTATGTTTTTTTGTCAGGAGAGATTATCGCCTTTAGGGTCAAACAATAGTTCAACATGCTTGCCTGTAAAATTTCCAACAGTGCCTAAGGCTGGGACCCAATAACCCAAGTGTTAGATAAGAATGGTGTGAAAGCTGTTATCACTACTATTTCAGCAGAGCTGAACACTTCTACTTATTTGAAACTGGCCAGCGCAAGGGGCCTCAGGAACCCAGTCAGCATCTCAGTGTCTATTACTGAAAATAGTTACTCTGGAGCTGGCACTTCTCACGATAAAGAATAGATTTCTCAGTTCCTCAAAAGTCCCATGACAGGGGAGTTATGTTTTTAACATTGATGAAATCAAGCCCTCCTCTGTCTTACTGCCCAGTTAGCAAATGGTTCTTGTCTCTCTGTAATCCAGCACATCACTCAGTTTAATGATAATAAAATGTGAGGCTGGATGAACACAGCAGGCCAAGCAGCATCTCAGGAGCACAAAAGCTGACGTTTCGGGCCTAAACCCTAACCCTCTGATGAAGGGTCTAGGCCCGAAACGTCAGCTTTTGTGCTCCTGAGATGCTGCTTGGCCTGCTGTGTTCATCCAGCCTCACATTTTATTATCTTGGAATCTCCAGCATCTGCAGTTCCCATTATCTCTGATACTATTTTAACATCACTCAGTTTGTTTAGTTGCGGGGAGCGCTGTGTTTGGGAATCACTGAACCCTGTTTTCTTCCGGTGCGGAGTACAGTCTGGGATGGGCTGTCAGGCGAAGAGAGAGATCAGTCACTTGACGAGCAGCGTTGTTTTATATCTGAAATTTCCAGCTGTTACCACCTGCTCATCATGGCTTTGGAAGGGTGGGCTAGTGCATATTCCTCCTCTGACACAAACCCATGGCGAAATCTTTATAACTCGTTGAGGGGATAATTAGGAATGATTATAAATACAAACTCTTAGGTGCATTCTTCAGAAAGGTGTGGATGCTATCAAAGCCAGGATACCTGTCTTTCTGACTGCTTGGCAATCCACAGGTTACTGCTCACAAATCCTGGAAGGAGGGATAAGATTCTCACTCCCACCGTGTGTTCAATGCATTGGATAAATTTTCAGTCATCACTCCAGCCTTGCTGTCCGAATCAATGGAGAGTTGCAGGGTTCTGGGGCATGCCTACAATGCTGTTTGTCATGGAAGACTCTGTAATGGGGGGAAGGAGTTCAGGAACGGCACGGTGGCTCAGTGGTTAGAACTGCTGCCTCACAGCACCAGGGATTCCACCCTCGAGCAACTGTTTGTGTGGAGTTTGCACATTCTCCCCGTGTCTATGCTGGCTTTCCCAGGGTGATCTGGTTTCCTCCCACACTCCAAAGATGTGCAGGTTAGGTAGAATGGCCATGCTAAATTGCCCACTATAGATACATCCCCACAGTGTCCAGGGGTGTGCGGGTTGGGTGGGTGGTAAATATGGTGATAGGTTAGGGCTGGGTCTGCGTGGGTCACACTTCAGAGGGTCAGTCATGGCTCGATGGGCTGAATGGTCTCTTTTGAAACTTAGGAATTCTATGAACCTACCACTTGGTGTGAGAAGTTTACAGAAAGGGAATCCCACAGCTTGGGGCTCGAGTAGCTGAAAACATGGCCGTGATTGTAAATGGCTGGGATGTGTCAGAGGTCGAGTTGGACGTGAGCAGAGATCTTGGGTATATTCAGGAAGGATGAGGCTGGATGAGACTCTCAAAAACTGTTTAAGACTTTGAAAGTGGATGTCAATGTATCAGGAGCATGTGTCAAACAGGAGGCCCTGGCCAAATGAATTATAGTGAGATGAGGCAGCTTTTTACTGAATGACGAAGGGCAATAATAAAGATACACAGATGACAGGAGATTTTGTGTTCTGTTTGCAGCACTTTCCCACACTGACGTCATCCTCATCTTGAACCCGGGGAGCCTGCTAGGACCAAGAGGGCCCTCCAGCCTATACCATCATTCACTAGTAGGACAGACTAGGAACTGAGGACACAGCCTCAGAGCGAAGGGACAACCCTTTAGAGCTATGAGGAGGAATTTCTTCAGCCAGAGTGTGGGGAATCTGTGGAACTCATTGCTGCTGAGGGCTGGAGGCCAAGTCATTGAGTGTACATAAGACAGAGATAGGTAGGTTCAAGGCAGGAGAATGGGATTGAAAAACATATCAGCCATGAGCGATGGGCTAAATAGCCTATTCTGCTCCAAGGCCTCATGGCTCAGGAAGTAGATATAGCTCTTGTAGCTGAAGTGATCAATGGATATGGGTGGGGGAGGGAAAGATTAGGGTATCTAACTAGGGTATCACAATATCTTAACACTACAGACCAGCAATGGAATACCATCCTAGAACAGGCCATCACCACAAAACCAAAACTAAGAAGAGACACGAACTACATGAGAAACTTAGCAAACTGATCCACTACAAAGACAAGAACAGCAACAAACCAGACTCACTGATAAGAAACCCATCCAGCAGCCAACTCACAGAAGCTGTGAATGCTGTCCCATTGTGTGGACTGAATTACTGACAGTGAGACTCCTAAGACCATGAGGATCATGGTGGCCCACGGCCACTCTATGGCAAACATGGCCCACAACATGCAGAACCAACGTGGTTTACAAAATACCATGCAACGCCACAAACATTACATCGAACAGACAGGAAGGAAACTAGTCATTAGAACACATGAACGTCAGCTAGCAACAAAACAGCCCGATGAACTCTCCTTAATATTGGTTCATTCAGACAGGGAAGGCCATCCGTTTAACTGGGACAAGGTAATCGCAGTAGCCAAACATAGACATGCACGGAATTCCTAGAGGCATGGTTCTCCACCTATGCTTCAGTCAACAAATGTATCACATTGGGCCCCATATATAAACCCACACAGAATAAAGCCAGAAATGGCAGTACTCGCCATCACAGACTGGACTGTAGAAATTCGAAGCGGAGTGGAATAACATTCAATAGCCAGAGACTTTTCCCCACGGCAGGATTGACTGCCACAAGGAGTAATAGTTTTAAGGTGTTAGGACGAAGGTATAGAGGAGACGTCAGAGGGAGGTTCTTCACCCAGAGAGTTGTGAGCGCATGGAATAGTTTGCCGCTGGTAGTCGTGAAAGCGGAGTCATTAGTGACATTTAAGCGACTGCTGGACATGCACATGGACAGCAGTGAATTGAGGGAAATGTAGGTAAGGTTATTTTAATTTTGGATTCGGATTATTCCACGGCACAACATCGTGGGCCGAAGGGCCTGGACTGTGCTGTACTTTTCTATGTTCTATGTTCTATGTTCTACTTCATCGGTGACCTCACTGATGATGTCACCTAGCGTGGTGATGAAACACCTGAACGAGAACAAGCCAGCTCGGCGAGCAAGTCAACAATCTCAGAGATTAGGGTGTTGAAGATGATGATCAGCCACGATCGTATTGAATGGTGGAGTAGGCTTGAGGGGCAGAATGGTCTAGCCCAGTGGTTATCTTCTTTTGTTTCTATCTCTCACCTGTGGCCTAACGCTATATGCCTGCCTTTGGCCTATATCCCTTATTAGTTTTGCTTAATTAAACTTTTAGATTTAAACTAAACAACTGCTCTAGCAGCCACTGCAATTTTTAGAAGAGAGTTCCAACCCTCTCACACCCTTAGTGTGTAGAAGTGCTTTCTAACATCTTTCCTGAATGGTCCAGCCTGAACTCTCAGGCTATGCCCCTAGTTCAAGAATCTCCAATCAATGAATGTAGATTATTTTTATCAACCCTGTCTTTTCCTGTTAATAGCTTGAAGATTTTGATCAGGTCACACCTTAACCTTCTACATTCTAGAGAAAACAGAACTAAGTTGTATAATTTCTCATCATAACCTCCCTCTGAGGTCCTGGTATCATTCTTATTGTACTCCCTCCCTGCCTAAGGGGTGGTGCCCAGATATACTCTCACTACTCCAAAGTGAGGTCCATAAGACCATAAGACATAGGAGTGGAAGTAAGGCCATTCGGCCCAAGTCCACTCCGCCATTTAAATCATGGCTGATGGGCATTTCAACTCCACTTCCCTGCACTCTCCCCGTAGCCCTTGATTCCTTTTGAGATCAAGAATTTGTCGATCTCTGCCTTGAAGGCATCCAACGTCCCAGCCTCCACTGCACTCCGTGACAATGAACTCCACAGGCCCACCACTCTCTGGCTGAAGAAATGTCGTCTCACTTCAGCTTTAAATTTACCCCCTCTAATTTTAAGGCTGTGCCCACGGGTCCTAATCTCCCCACCTAACTTCCTAGCGTCCACCCCTTCTAAACCATACATTATCTAGTAAGTTTCTGTTAGATCTCCCCTCAACCTTCTAAACTCTAATGAATACAATCCCAGGATCCTTAGCTGTTCATCATACGTTAAACCTACCATTCCAGGCATCATCTGTGTGATTCTCCGCTGGACACGTTCCAGGGCTAGTATGTCCTTCCTGAGGTGTGGGGCCCAAAATTGGACACAGTATTCTAAATGGGGCCTAACTAGAGCTTTATAAAGCCTCAGAAGCACATCGCTGCTTTTATATTCCAACCCTCTTGAGATAAACGACAACATTACATTCGCTTTCTTAATTACGGACTCTACCTGCAAGTTAACCTTTAGAGAATCCTGGACCAACGTTCCCAGATCTCTTTGTACTTCTGCTTGTCGAATTTTCTCACCATTTAGAAAATAATCCATGCCTGTATTCTTTTTTCCAAAGTGCAAAACCTCACATTTACTCATATTGAATTTCATCAGCCATTTCCTGGACCACTCTCCTAAACTGTCTAAATCTTTCTGCAGCTTCCCCACCTCCTCAGCACTACCTGTCTGTCCACCTATCTTTGTATCATCGGCAAACTTCGCCAGAATTCCCCCAGTCCCTTCATCCAGATCATTAATATATAAGGTGAACAGCTGCGGCCCCTACACTGAACCCTGCGGGACACCACTCGTCACCGGTTGTCATTCCGAAAAAGAGCCTTTTATCCCAACTCTCTGTCTTCTGTCAGACAACCAATCCTCAATCCAAGCCAGTAGCTCACCTTGAACACCATGGGCCCTCACCTTGCTCAGCAGCTTCCCGTGAGGCACCGTATCAAAGGCCTTTTGGAAGTCTAGATAGATAACACCTACTGGGTTTCCCAGGTCTAACATACTTGTTACTCTTCAAAGAATTCTAACAGGTTTGTCAGGCATGACCTCCCCTTACTAAATCCATGCTGACTTGTTCTAATCTGACCCTGCACTTCCAGGAATTTAGAAATCTCCTCCTTGACAATGGATTCTAGAATTTTACCAACTACCCTGGTTAGGCTAATCGGCCTATAATTTTCCATCTTTTGTCTTGATCCTTTCTTAAACAAGGGGGTTACAACAGCAATTTTCCAAACATCTGGGACTTTCCCTGAGTCCAGTGACTTTTGAAAGATCATGACCAAAGCCTCCGCTATTTCCTCAGCCACCTCCCTCAACTCTAGGATGTAGCCCATTGGGGCCAGGAGATTTATCAATTTTTAAACCTTTTAGCTTTTCTAGCACTTTCTCTTTTGTAATGCCTACCGTACTCAACTCTGTCCCCTGGCTCCCCCTAATTGTTGGCATACTACTCATGTCTTCCACTGTGAAGACTGACGCAAAGTACTTATTAAGTTCTTCAGCTATTTCCTTATCTCCCATCACTAGCCTTCCAGCATCAATTTGGAATGGCCCAATATCTACTTTTGCCTCTCGTTTGTTTCTTATGTATTGAAAGAAGCTTTTACTATCATTTCTAATATTACTAGCTCGCCTACCTTCATATTTGATCCTCTCCTTCCTTATTTCTCTCTTTGTTATCCTCTGTCTGTTTTCGCAGCCTTCCCAATCTTCTGATTTCCCAGTGCTCTTGGCCACTTTATAGGCTGTCTCTTTTGCTTTGATATATTTCCTGACTTCCTTTGTCAGCCATGGCTGTCTAATCCCACCCCGGATAATCTTTCTTTTCTTTGGGATGAACCTCTGTAGTGTGTCCTCAATTACACCCAGAAACTCCTGCCATTGTTGCTCTACTGTCTTCCCCGCTAGCCTCTGCTTCCAGTTGATTTTCATCAGTTCCTCTCTCATGCCCTTGTAATTACCTTTATTTAACTGTAACACCATTACATCCGATTTTGCCTTCCCTCTTTCAAACTGCAGACTGAACTCTACCATATTATGATGGCTGCCTCCTAAGTGTTCCCTTATTTTAAGATCTTTTATAAAGTCTGGCTCATTACCTAGCACTCAGTCCAGAATAGCCTGCTCCCTTGTGGGCTCCATCACAAGCTGTTCCAAAAAGCCATCCTGCAAACATTCCATGAATTCTCTTTCTTTGGATCCACCAGCAACATTATTCACCCAATCCACCTGCATGTTGAAGTCCCCATGATCACCGTGACCTTGCCTTTCTGACATGCCCTATCTATTTCTCGGTGCATCTTGCGCCCCTGGTCCTGATCACTGTTAGGAGGTCTGTACATAACTCCCATTATGGTTTTTTTGCCTTTGGTTCCTCAATTCCACCCACACAGACTCCACATCCTCTGACCTGATGCCATTCAGTGCCATAGATTTAATTTCATTCTTAACTAACAAGGCAACCCCACCCCCTCTGCCCACCTCCCTGTTTTTTCGATATGTTGTGAATCCTTGGATGTTTAACTGCCAGTCCTGATCTCCCTGAAACCATGTCTCTGTGATGCTTACCACATCCTAATCATTCAAGAGGATTTGTGCTGTAAATTCATCTACTTTGTTGTGAATACTACGAGCTTTTAGGTAAAGTGTCTTAAAGCTAACTTTCTTACCATTATTAGAGAGGTTGGAAATCCTAAGATGTCTTAAGCTATCCTTCCTTTTTGCTGTATTCCTAGTCTGCCTTGAGCTTAAATCCACCTGTACACATGCTATCCTGTTGCTTATCTTTCCATTTAACGCCATACTCCCTGTCTCTTTCACTTTCCCTTCCCCCGGACTCAGAAGTTTAAAGTCCTACTGACCTCCCTATTTATCCTTTTCGCTGGAACACTGGTTCCAGATCAGTTCAGGTGGAGACTGTCCCAACGGTACAGATCCCCCCGGTTCCAAAACTGATGCCAATGCCCCATGAAATGGAATCCCTCTTTCCCACACCAATCCCTTCGCCACGTGTTTACTTCCCTAACTTTCTTTTCCCTGTGCCGATTAGCAGGTCTAACCAGGGTTTTGTATAGCTGCAGCATAATGCCTGCGTCCTTATACCCCAGTCCTCTCAATAGAAAAGCCAGCACTCCATTAGCTTCCTTCATTGTTATATACAACTCTTTGTGACATTGTAAAGATCAATGCCCCAGAACCCCTGAGCCTCTCTGGCCATCTGTTGCATTTGACATTGTGCCAACTAAAAAGTGCCCTGATCTCTTCTTTATTTTTGATCCACTCCCTTGCATTGGATTCTATCTGCTGTGGTTTTGCCCATTCACCTTGTTTGTCAATCTCCCTTTGTAATTTTATGTTCTCATCCACACTGTCTACAATGCTGCGTTACCCTGTGCCGTGAGCAAACTTGGATGTATGACTTGTTCATAATAAATGTGAATACTTAAGGCCTAACACAAATTCTTGAGGGACACCACTGGTCACTGGTTAATTTGAAGCAGTAACCATTAGCACTACTTTCTGTCGCTTGTCACTCAACTTGTTTCGCAGCCATGTCAGCTCTGTGCTCTTTTGCCACAGTTAACAGTCTTTCATGCAGGGCTTTATCAAATGCTCTCTGGAAGTTCATAAAAACAATGTCTATTGACCTTCCCCTGTCCACTACTGTAGTCATCTCTTCGAAATGTTCAGTGAGTTTTGTCAGGTATGACAAGGTCATTGGGGTCATTTAAGAGACTGCTGGACATGCATATGGTCACAGAAATTTGAGGGTGCATACATGAGGATCAACGGTCGGCACAACATCGTGGGCTGAAGGGCCTGTTCTGTGCTGTACTGTTCTATGTTCTATGTTCTATGTTCTATGACCTATGTTTCATGACTCCACACTGGTTCTCCCTGGCTAACTGAAAATTTTCAAGTTGTTGATCCTTGATTAGACAAACTAATAGGGTTATCAGGCTTACAGTATATCCCCAAAACCCCAGAGGAAATACAGCCCCTTCGGCCCTCTCTGAACCCACATATCCCATCTGTCTCAAGTCAAACATTCATGACACCTCTCCCCAACTCTCACCAAGTAGCCTGCTAAAGGTCCCTTCGATCCTCCGCTCTCTGACACTCTCCTGTCAGGAGCTGGAGGGTCACAATCTGTCATCATCCTGATGCCATGTACCAACTCTGGGCAGTGGGGACAGTGCCAATAGTACCCTCTCTGACTGTCTCCATGGTATTAACACTGGAACTACAAGTACAAAGCTAATGTGACCTGGAAATCTGACACAGCTGCTGCAAACTAAGAGTGAGTTAGTTAGTGACGATGGTCTGAATAACAAGAGAATCCTCTTCATGTTTCCCGCATACACTTTTCTCTCCAGCCTAAGTACAGTTGTAAATATTATCTCCATATCCCACTCTCTCAGTGAGAACGAGTGGGCAGAACGGTGTAGCTGACTTTACAGGGAAGCTAGATAAATACATGTGGGACACAGGAAGAGGAAACAGTGATGGGCATTGATATAGTGGATATAGGCCTGCGTTAAACTTTGAAAGGATAAAGCCACTGAGAGAGATACATGTGACCACATGGTCTATTTTTGGATTTAGATTCCACACAATTCTCTTTTAGTTATTTGGTCTGTCAGAACTGGAATATTGCTTAAAAAATTATCAAAACTTTTCAACTTGTGCTTCTTGGAGCAATTGCAAGGAATTGCAGTTCAGGGTGAAACCGTTATTAAAATAAATGCTGATTTTCCCCTGGATTTTGCATTCTTGTGAAATGTGCTGATGAGTGCAAGGCAAAAGGCTTCGACAAAATGTGTCTTTTTTTTCAGCAAAGCTCAAGGCTCTTTCTGTCTCTTACTCTCTTTATTCTTTCCCTTTCTCAATATACCTTATTCATATTCTGTGCCTGCCTTACTCACTTCAATCTCGCTTTCATTCTAGCAAGTCAAGCCACAAGTGAGAGCTTCAGGGCACTCCTGCCTGGGACCAGCTTGATGCCCTTACTGTGCTGGGCTATGAAGCACAAGGATCACTGGAAATTTAAGGAGAGTTTGTCGTCACAGGAACGGGTACTAATCGACACCTACACATTCTGAATTTGAATACAAAATGCAAATTCCAGCATCCCCAAACTGTGGACTGATAGCAGCAGACCAAAATAATGATCAAAAGGACAATGCTACAATGAACAAGTGCAGGAATCCACATGCAAATCAACAATGACTACACACACTCACAGGCTAACACGCTCACAGGCTAACACACTCACAGACCGACACACTCACAGGCTAACACGCTCACAGGCTAACACACTCACAGACCGACACACTCACAGGCTAACACGCTCACAGGCTAACACACTCACAGACCGACACACTCACAGGCTAACACGCTCACAGGCTAACACATTTACAGACCAACACACTCACAGACTAATGCACTCTCAGACTAACACACTCACCGGCTAGCTCACTCAAAGACCAACACACTCACAGACTAACACACTCACAGACTAGTACACTCCAAGATGGACTAGCACACAAATAGGCTAACACACTCACAAACTAACACACTCACAACCGACACACTCACAGACTAACACACTCACAGACCAACACACACACAGACCAACACACTCACAGACTAAAACACTCACAGGCTAACACACTCCAAGATGGACTAGCGCACTCATAGGCTAACACACTCACAGACTAACACACTCACAACCGACACACTCACAGACTAACACACTCACAGACCAACACACACACAGACCAACACACTCACAGGCTAACACACTGACAGGCTAACACATTCACAGACCAACACACACACAGACTAACACACTCACAGGCTAATATGCTCACAGGCTAACACATTCACTGAGTAACACATTCAAAGGCTAACTCACTCACAGACCAACACATGCACAGACTAATGCACTCACAGACTAACACACATGGAGACTAACACACTCTCAGGCTAACACAATTACAGACCAACACACTCACAGATGAACACACTCACAGACCAACATACTCACAGGCCAACACACTCACAGGCCAACACACTCAACGACTGACACACTCACAGTCTAACACACCTACAGACCAATACACCCACAGGCTAACACACTCACAGAGTAACACAGTCACAGGCTAACACACTCACAGACTGACACACTCACAGACTGACACACTCAGAGACCGACACTCTCACAGACTAACACACTCACAGACTGACACACTCACAGGCTAACACGCTCGCAGGCTAACACATTCACTGAGTAACACATTCAAAGGCTAACTCACTCACAGACTGACACACTCACAGTCTGACACACTCACAGACCGACACTCTCACAGACTAACACACTCACAGACCGATACACTCACAGGCTAACACGCTCACAGGCTAACACATTCACTGAGTAACACATTCAAAGGCTAACTCACTCACAGACCAACACATGCACAGACTAACGCACTCACAGACTAACACACTTACAGACTAACACACTCTCAGGCTAACACAATTACAGACCAACACACTCACAGACTAACACACTCACAGACTGACAGTCTCACAGGCTAACACACCTACAGACCAATACACCCACAGACTAAAACACTCACAGGCTAACACACTTACAGACCAACACACTCACAGACTAACGCACTCACAGACTAACACACTCACAGACTAACACACTCCAAGATGGACTAGCACACTCATCGGCTAACACACTTACAGACTAACACACTCACGACCGACACACTCACAGACTAACACACTCACAGACCGACACACTCACAGACCAACATACTCAATGACTAACACACTCACAGACTAACACACTCCAAGATGGACTAGCACACTCAGGCTAACGCACTCTCAACCGACACACTCACAGACTAACACACTCACAGACCGACACACTCACAGGCTAACACACTCAGAGACTAACCCACTCACAGGCTAACACACTCACAGGCTAACGCACTCACAGGCTAATGTGCTCACAGACTGATGCATTCACAGACCGACACACCCAGACTAACACACTCCAAGATGGACTAGCACACTCACAGGCTAACACACTCACAGGCTAACACACTCACAGACTAACACACTCTCAGGCTAACACAATTACAGACCAACACACTCACAGACGAACACACTCACAGACCAACACACTCACAGACCAACACACTCACAGGCCAACACACTCACAGACTGACACACTCACAGACTGACACACTCACAGGCTAACACACCTACAGACCAATACACCCACAGACTAACACACTCACAGACTGACACACTCACAGACTGACACACTCACAGACCGACACACTCACAGACTAACACGCTCACAGGCTAACACACTTACAGACCAACACACTCACAGACTAACGCACTCACAGACTAACACACTCACAGACTAACACACTCCAAGATGGACTAGCACACTCATCGTCTAACACACTTACAGACTAACACACTCACGACCGACACACTCACAGACTAACACACTCACAGACCGACACACTCACAGACCAACATACTCAATGACTAACACACTCACAGGCCAACACACTCACAGACTAACACACTCTCAGGCTAACACAATTACAGACCAACACACTCACAGACGAACACACTCACAGACCAACACACTCACAGACCAACACACTCACAGACCAACACACTCACAGGCCAACACACTCACAGACTGACACACTCACGGGCTAACACACCTACAGACCAATACACCCACAGACTAACACACTCACAGAGTAACACACTCACAGACTGACACACTCACAGACTGACACACTCACAGACCGACACACTCACAGACTAACACGCTCACAGGCTAACACACTTACAGACCAACACACTCACAGACTAACGCACTCACAGACTAACACACTCACAGACTAACACACTCCAAGATGGACTAGCACACTCATCGTCTAACACACTTACAGACTAACACACTCACAGACCGACACACTCACAGACCAACATACTCAATGACTAACACACTCACAGACTAACACACTCCAAGATGGACTAGCACACTCAGGCTAACGCACTCTCAACCGACACACTCACAGACTAACACACTCACAGACCGACACACTCACAGGCTAACACACTCAGAGACTAACCCACTCACAGGCTAACACACTCACAGGCTAACGCACTCACAGGCTAATGCGCTCACAGACTGATGCATTCACAGACCGACACACCCAGACTAACACACTCCAAGATGGACTAGCACACTCACAGGCTAACACACTCACAGACTAACACACTCACAGACTAACACACTCAGATACTAACACACTCACAGACTAACACATTCACAAACTAACACACTCACAGACTAACACACTCACAGACTAACACACTCAGATACTAACACACTCGCAGACCAACACACTCAAAGACTAACACACTCACAGACTAACACACTTACATATGGACTAATAGTCACAGATGGGCTACTACACACACAGATAGACTGACACACTCAGATAGACTAATACACACGTAGACTAATACACGCACAGACTAACACACTTATAGGTGGACGAATACACGCACAGACTAATACACCCACAGATTGAATAACAAGCTCAGAACCACACCTTAAGCCTCCCATATCATCACACCAACAAGTACACACTCACAAACACGCAGTGATACCCATGGAGACTCACCATGTTGTTCTGGTGCTATAATTACTCCCTGGTTGCTGTGGTCGAGTACATCCATATGGTTTAGTCTCTTTGCTGTATCTGGTACTTCCTGTTTGAGTGCTGAAGTGTAGTACTGCAGAGACAGTACAGGAAGCTTATTACCACAGTCAACTTTTGCATTCAGTCCCGGGAGCAAGGATGGTTAGAGAGTTTAATGGGAGGTGGGGTCAAACTAGAGACAAGGTGGTAGGAGGAGCCTGTCTCAGAATGCTACTTTTAGTAAACACTTGAGGAAAATACAGCATCAACACAGATACTCTGACACACATACAGACACTTCCTCACACATAGACATGTAGGGACAGGCACACACACACACACACACACACACACACACACACACACACACACACACACACACACACACACACACACACACACACTCATCGATTCATAGCGTCATAGACTCCTACAGCAGGGAGACAGGCCCTTCGGCCCAAGCTGGTCCATGCTGACCAAGATGTCCACCCACACTAACCCCATTTCTCTGCTCTTGGCCCATATCCTTCTAAACCATTCCCAATCCATGTTTTCGTCCAAATGCCTTTTAAATGTTGTTAATGTACTCTCCTCAACCACTTCTGCTGGCAGCGCATTCCATATACGTGTCACGCTCTGTGTAAAAAAGCTGCCCCTCTGATTTCCACTTATTCTTTCCCCTCTTTCCTTAAACTGATGCCCTCTATTCCCGATTTCCCAACCCTGGGAAAAAGACTGAGTCCATTCACTCTATCCATGCCTCTCATGATCCTATACACTTCTATAAGGTCTGCCCTCAGTCTCCTACACTCTAAAGAAAAAGTCCGAGTTTGTCCAACCTCTCCCTATAACTCAGTCCCTTGAGTCCTGGCAACATCCCTGTAAATTTCTTCTGCACACTTTCCAGTTTAAAAACATCCTTCCTATAGCAAGGTGACCCAAACTGAACTCAATATTCCAGTGCGGCCTCACCAACATCCTGTACATCTGCACCATAGCTTCCCAACTTCTACACTCAATGCCCTGCCTGATGAAGGCTAGTGTGCCAAAAGCCTTCCTCACTGCCCTGTCTACCTGTGACTCCACTTTCCAAGAACCCTGCTCCTGAACTCCAAGGTCCCTGTCTTCAACTACACTTCCTTAAGGCCCTACCATTCACCACGAAACACTTATTTTGCTTTGACTTTGCAAAATGCAACACCTCACAATCATCTACATTAAACTCCATTTGCTATTTCTCGGTCCACTTCCCCAGCTGATCAAAATCCTGCTGCAAATTCTGATAACATTCCTCACTGACCACGATACAGCCTGTTTCAGTGTCATCCGCAAACTCACTAATCATGCCTTGTACATTCTCATCCAAATCATCGATGTGGATAACAGACAGCAATGGGCCCGGCACCAACCCCCACCCCCCCACAAGTACACCACTAGCCACGGGCCTCCAGTCCGACAAGCAGCCTCCCAGTATTACCCTCTTCTTCCTGATGAAGAGTGTAAACCCAAAACATCGTCTTTCCTGCTCCACTGATACTGCTTGAGCTGTTGTGTTCTTCTCGCTCCATACTCTACTGATTCTGACTCCAGTAACTGGAGTTTTGCGACCACAGATGTTAAGTTTACTGATCCATAATTCCCAGGTTTTTGTTTGCAGCCCTACTTGAATAAGGGGACTACATTCACCACGCTCCAGGCTTCCAGGATCTCGCCTGCGGCTGAAGATGATGCAAATACATCAGCCAGGGCCCCCACAATTTTTTCCCTAACCTCTTGCAGGGTTCTTGGATATATCTGGAGAGGGCCAGGAGATTTATCCACCTTCATATATTCTAATGTGTTCAACACCTTCTGCACTATGATAGGGACTATCCCCAAGATATCACCACTAATATATATTAGAACATAGAACAGTACAGCTCAGTACAGGCCCTTCAGACCACGATGCTGTGCCGAACTTTTACCCTAATCTTAAGGTCTATCTAACCTCCGCCCCTACCTTATACTATCATCCATATGCCTATCTAATTGTCGCTTAAATGCTCCTAATGAGGCCGACTCCACTACCCTCTCCGGCAATGTATTCCACGCCCTGACCACTCTCTGAGTAAAGAACCTACCTCTGACATCTCCCCTGTATCTACCTCCACTCACTTTAAAACTGTGCCCCCTTGTAATAACTACCTCCACCCCAGGAAAAAGTCTCTGGCTGTCCACTCTATCTACACCTCTGATCATTTTGTACACCTCTATCAAGTCACTTCTCATCCTTTGTCGTTCCAAAGAGAAAAGCCCTAGCTCTCTCAACCTTTCCTCATAAGACCTTCCCTCCATTCCAGGCAACATTCTGGTAAATCTCCTCTGCACCTTTTCCAATGCTTCCACATCTTTCCTGTAATGAGGTGACGGAACTGGACACAATACTCCAGACGTGGCCGAACCAGGCTTCTGTACAGCTGGAGCATAACTTCACGGCTGTTGAATTCAATTCCTCTATTAATGAAAGCTAACACACCATACGCCTTCTTAACAACTCTATCCACCTGGGTGGCAGCTTTCAGGGAACTGTGAACATGAATGCCAAGATCCCTCTGCTCCTCCACACTGCCAAGAATCTTTCCATTAACCTTGTATTCTGCTTTCAAGTTTGTTATTCCAAAACGAATCACCTCACACTTCTCAGGGTTAAACTCTCTGCCACTTCTTAGCCCAGCTCTGCATCCTATCGATGTCCCTTTGTAACCTAGAACAGCCCTCCGCACCGTCCACAACTTGAACCACCATCGTATCATCCGCAAATTTACTAATCCACCCTTCCACTCCTTCATCCAAATCATTGACAAAAATCACAAATAGAAGGGGACCCAGAACAGATCCTTGTGGTACACCACTCCTAACTGAGCGCCATGTTGAATATTTTAACACCATCCTTTGCCTTCTAAGGGTCAGCCAATTCTGAATCCAATCTGCACATTTCCCCCAACCCCATGCCTCCTTACCTTTTGCATGAGCCTACCGCAGGGAACTTTATCAAACACCTTACTTAAATCCATGTACACCGCATCCACTGCTCTGCCTTCATCCACGTGTTTGGTCACCTCTTCAAAGAATCCAGTAAGGTTTGTGAAGCATGACCTACCCCTCACAAGTCCATGCTGACTATCATGAATCAAACTGTGCCTTTGTAAGTGATCATAAATCCTATCTCTCAGAGATCTTTCCAATAATTTGCCCACCACTGATGTAAGACCAAGTGGCCTGTAATTTCCAGGGTTATCCCTATTCCCTTTTTTGAACAAGGGAATGATGTTTGCCCCTCTCCAATCTTCCGGCGCTACACTCTTGGATTGCAAGGACAAAAACATCGTTGCCAAAGGCCCTGCGATCTCTTCCCTCGTTTCCCATAGATTCCTTGGATAAATCCATCAGGCCCAGGGGACCTATCTATCTTCAACTTCCTCAAAATTCCTAGTACATCTTCTTCACTAACATCAACCTCCCCTTGCCTACCAGCCTGTTTCACACTGCCCTCCTCTACAACTAGGTCCCCGTCAGTTGTGAATACCAAAGAAAAGCATTCATTAAGGACTGCTCCCATCTCTTGAGGCTCCGTGCACAAATTCCCTTTATAATCCTTGATCAGCCCTGCCCTTTCTCTGGTCATTCTCTTATTCCTCACGTATGTGTAAAAAGTCTTGGCGCTTTCCTTGATCTTACCTGCCAAGGTTTTCTCACACCCCCTTGTAGCTCTCCTAAGCCCTTTCTTCAGCTTCTTCCTGGCTACCTTGTATCCCTCTACAGCCTTTTCCAATCACTGTTTCCTAAACCTTACATAAGCATCCTTCTTCCTCTTAACTAGTCGTTTGGCCTCTCTTGAGAACCAAGGCTGCCTCACTTGACCACATCTTCCCTGCCTGCTAGGGACAAACATATCGAGCACACACCGTATGCATTCCTTAAACAATCTCCACATTTCTGTGGTGCTCTTCCCAGACAGCATCTGTTCCCATTTTATGTTACCCAGTTCTTGCCTAACAGAATTGTAATTACTCTTTGCCCAATTATAAACCTTACCCTGCTGTATGTACCTGTCCTTATCCGTGACTATTGTCAAAGTAACAGTTATGATCGCTACCACCAAAATGCTCTCCTACCAACGGGTCTAACACTTGGCCTGGTTCATTGCCAAGCACCAAATCCAAAGTGGCCTCTCCTCGTGTTGGTCTATCTATGTATTGTGTCAGGAATCCTTCCTGAATGCACTGGACAAAATCCGCTCCATCTAAACCATTACAACTAAAATGTTTCCAATCAATATTTGGAAAGTTGAAGTCACCCATGACCACAACCCTGTGACCTCTGCACCTTTCCAGTATCTGCCTCCCAATCCGCTCCTCCACCTCTCTGCAACTATTAGGGGGTCTGTAAAAAACACCCCTAAAAGTGATTGCTCCTCTCTTGTTCCTGACCTCAACCCAAACTGACTCGGTCGACATATCATTCTCGAACTGCCTTTCAGTAGCTGCTGTACTAGCCCTGACCAGCAATGCCACTCCCCCACCTCTTTTCCCACCCTCCCTATTTCTTTTAAAGCATCTAAATCCCAGAACTTCCAACGACCATTCCTCTCCCTGAGTTACCCAAGTTTGTGGAATGGCCACAACATCGTAGTTCCAAATACCGACCCATGCTCTAAGTTTTATTTCTGACACTTCTAGCATTGAAGTATACAGACCTCAAACCATCTCAGTGTCCGCAATTATGCTCCATTGACTGTATTTCTTTATGAACGACCTCACTCCCTGTTGTGTCCGTTGGAAGGCTGAATACCTCGTCCTCTGAATTACAAATCTGGTTCCCCGTCTCCTGCCAATTGAGTTTAAACCATCCCGCACAGGTCCAGCAAACCTCCCTCCCAGGATATTTGTGCCCTTATGGTTCAGGTGCAACCCGTCCTTACTGTACAGGTCCCACCTTCCCCAGAATGTGCTCCAATTATCCACATAATGGAAGCCCTCCCTCCTACACCAGCCCTGTAGCCACGTGTTTAGCTGCACTCTCTCCCTCTTTCTTACCTCGTTATCACGTGGCACTGGTAGTAATCCAGAGTTAATTACCCTGTTCGTCCTGTACTTCAGCTTCCAACCTAACTCCCTGTACTCATTTTTCACATTCTCACTCCTTTTTCTACCTCTGTCATTGGTACCAATGTGTACCAGGACCACTGGTTGCTCACCCTCCCCCTTAAGGGTCTTGAAGACTCAATCCGAGACATCACAGACCCTGGCACCCGGGAGGCAACATCCCATCTAACTTCCCTAAGTTCCCATGTCTTCATGCCTTTCTCCACAGTAAACACAGAGGGAGAAATATTCATTGAGGACCTCGCCCATCTCCTGTGGTTCCATACATACATGCCCACTCTGGCCCTTGAGAGGTCCTAATCTCTCTCTAGTTATTCTTTTTCCTAATTCACTGTAACCTTCTCAGCTAAAGCGATCTTGTGCCCCCTTTTCGCCCTCCTGATTTCCTTCTTCAGAAAACTCCTATATCCCTTGTATATCTCCAGGGATTCCCTCGATCCCAGCTGCCTGCTCCTGAACCATACCTCCTTTTTTTCCCTTGGCCAACACCTCAATATCTCTTGTAATCCAGTATTCCATACTCTAGCCTTGCCCTTCACCCTCACAGGAATATATCGGCCTTGAACTCTAGCTATCATACTTTCAATGGTCTCCCACTTGCCTGATGTCCTTTTGTCTACAAACAAACTACTCCAATCACCCCCTGCAAGCTTCTGTCTAATTCCATCAAAATTCACCTTGCCCCAGTTTAGAACTTGAACCTGTGGACCAGTTTTTTTGTCTTTTTCCATAACTGCTTTAAAATTAATAGAACTATGGCCTCTGGCCTCTGGTCCCATAAGTACTCCCTCACTGTCATGTCAGTCACTTGTGCTGACATTTTCCAAGACCCAGTCAGGTTTTGTCCCTTTCTGAGTAGGACCCTGTGTACTGCCTGAGGAAACTTTGCTGAACAGATTTAACAAATTCCACTTCATCTAAGCCCTTAGCACTAAGGCAGCCCCAGCCTATGTTAGGAAAATGAAAATCCCCCACTTTGACAACCCTATTGCTCCTGCAAGTTTCTGCAATCTCCCTATGTATTTGTTCCTCTAATTTCCATAATGCAACCCCAGTAATGTCACCATTCGCCTATTATTTCTTAGCTCCACCCAAAAGCCCTACAGGATGATCCCTCAATTATTTCATGTCTGACTCAAGCTGTGATACTCCCCTTAATCAAAATGCAGCCCCCCCTTCCCTCTTTCCTCTACCTCTGTCACGCCTTGAAGCACCTGCACCCTGGCACATTAAACTGCCAGTCCTCTCCCACCTTTATCCATGCTTCTGTAATGTGTGTAACATCCCAGCCCTACATACCTATCTATGCCCTGAGTTCATCGACCTTTCCTGTCAGCCCTCTTGCACTGAAAAAGTTGCAGGTGTTCCTCTCTGTGTGTCATATTCCAACCTGAGCTGTCTCCAGTTTGCTAGGTTTGATTACTGTATCTCCTTCCAGCCTTGTACTTGCTTCCCCACCGTTGGGGATCTCAAACGCTCCATCCTCTGTCAATCTACTTTTCCTGCTTCTCTGCTGCTTGGCCTGCCGTGTTCATCCAGCTCTACACCTTGTTATCTTAGTAGGAACTGCAGATGCTGCAGAATCTATCTCTTAAACCCTCCGTTGTAGCTCTAGCAAATCTGACCGCCAGGATTTTGGTCCCCTCCGGTTCAGATGCTACCTGTTCCTCTGGAACAGGTCACCTCTGTCCCAGAAAAGACCCTAATGATCCAGGAATCTGAATCCCTACCTCCTGTATCCATTCTTTAGTCAAGGTTTCATCTGCTATGTCCTCCTTACCCTCACCAGCACATGACACTGCAAGTAATCTGGTGATTACCACCTGCAAGGTCCTGGTTTTTAACTTCTTTTTTTCCCCCCAGCTCTATAGAATCACTCCTCAGGACCTTATCCCTTTTTCTTCTTATCTCATTTGTGCCAATGTGCACGATGACTTGCAGCCGATCACCCCCCTCCTTGAGAATGTTAGGCAGCGGCTCCGAGACATCCTTGACCCTGGCACCCAGGAAGCAACACGGTATCCTGGATTCCCATCTGCAGGCACCAAATCTCCTGTCTGTCCCCCTATTTATCCAGTCTCTGATCACTAAGGTCCTGTTTACCTTTACCCTTTCCCTCCGTACCCCAGAGCCAGTCCTAGTGCCACTACCCCGGCTACTGGTGCTTTCCTCAATCTGCCATCGCACCCCCCCAACCACCCCCAACGACATCCAAAACCGTCTACTTGTCTTTGAGGGAATGGCGCATGGGATTCCTGCCACTCTGCCTCCTGTCTTAGCCTTTCCTTATGGTCATCCAGCTCCTCTTTGCCTGTACCTGAGGTGTGACCACCTCACTAAAACTGTTATCTGTGATGGGGTCAGCATCTCAGATGATGCTGAGCACATCCCGCTCCTGCTCCCGCTCCCGCTCCCTTACATGGTCTCCCAGGAGGTGTAGCTGGGCCCTCTTCCCACAGGGGTAGTCATCACTGACGATGGAAGTCTCCCTGATCTCCCACATTCTGCAGGAGGAGCATGTCACTGACTTAACTACCGTCTCAAATGCTCTAAGATTAAATAGGAAAGTTTAAAAGAACTTTATTTGAATTTACCTGCACTTTTTGCTGAGCCAAAACCTTACATCTTACTGTGCTACCAACAAATTTTCAATGGCATGCCTTTTTCCACCCTTATTTTTTTTTGGTCAGAGGAGTTGGGAGGGAGGGAAACACTGCATTGATGTACTGTTTGGGCCTTAAACATTCCTTGATACCAGGGCCACAACAGACTTCCACAGAGAGATGCACTGGTAGGTTCTCTCTGTCACACACACACACACACACACACACACACACACACGGTCATACATACACTCACACACAAACACTCTCTCTGACAATTAGGCCCCCCACACACAGACACATCCCCCCACGCACATAGATGTGACCCCTGACACAGATACATAGACTCCCCCTACCACACACAGAGACAATTCCCCCCCTACATGCAAATTGACCTGCGAATACAAGCAGGCCCACTCACTCAGACTGGCAATTTAACATTTTAGGATTTAAATTGAAAAGAGGGATGTAAAAAGGGTGGGGGAGCTGTGTGATTGATAAGGGTGAATACCACAGCTGCACTGAGGGATGACACCTGGAGCGCTCAGCCAATAGGGCAGTATGGGTTAAACTCAGGAAATAGAAAGGGTCCAGTCACTCTCATTGGATTATACTCCAGGCCTCCCAACATCCCAGAAGGTGATAGAGGAACAGGCCTGCGGGCAGATGGTAGAAATATTAACAGCAACAGGCTCGATGTGTTGGGTGATTATAACTATCCCTATACTAACTAACTAGGCTCGCTTAGGGCTTGGATGGGGCTGAGTTTGTTAGGATGGTTTGTTGAAGCAATATGCAAATTTACAACTCAGGAATGGGCCAAACTAGATCTGGTATTGGGGAATGAGCCTGGCCAGGTGATCCAAGATTCAGTGGGTGGGCATTTCAGAAACAGCAATCATAATTCTGTAAGATTTAAGTTATGGATAAGGACAAGAGTGATCATAGAATCTTGACAGTGTGGAAGCAGGCCATTCAGTCCACTCCAACCATCTGAAGAGTATTCCAGCTGGACCGCCATCCCTACCCTCTGTTATAACCCTGCATAATCTATGACTAATCCACTGAAGCTTCACATCCCATGCCCACACTGCCCCAGGATCTGCAGGTCCAGAATAGGACTCTACAGCCACCAACGGTTGTGCCAACGAAATCGCTGATGAATCTCTTCCCAACTGATCTTCGCAAGCGAAGAATCTGCCTGATGATGATGATGACACATCCCTGGATTGTGGTTGGAAACCCACACAGACACAGGGAAAACATACAAACTCCACGCAGACAGTCACCTGAGGGTGGAATCAAACCCAGGACCCTGGTGCTGTGAGGCAGCGAGGCTAACCACTGAGCCACCCGAGTCCTGAGGTCAAAGCATTAAATTGGGCGATGTCTACGAAATTAGGGAATGTAGATTGGAGATTGTTGTATGAGGGTAAATTTGCAGCTGGCATTTTGGAGCCTTTTAAAAGGGAAATTGATTAGGGTTAAGGACCAGCATGTGAAAGTGAAAGATAGGTTTGGCAAGTTTCATGTACCTTAGAAGACAAAAGAAATCAAGAGCTTAGTTAACAACAAGAAAGGAGGCATACATCAGGATTTGGAAACTGAAGACGGAAAAAGCCCTCAAAGTGTACGCAGAAAGCAAAAAAGAACTCAAACAATGAATTAGGAGGGCTAAAAGGGGTATGAAATGTCTTTGGCAAACAGGACAATGGAGAGTCTCAAGTTAATTTATACATGTATAATGAACAAGAATGGTAGCTGGGGAAAGGATAGGTCCACTCAAGCACACAGGAGGGAATTTTTGCATGGAGCCAGAGGATGTGGGCGAGGTCCTTAATGAATACCTTGCATTGGTGTTTACAAAGAAGGAAGACATGGCAAATGGCCAGTCTCGGGACGGGTATGTTGCTATTCTAGGGCACGTCAATATATAGAAGGGCGGGATGATGGGTGCATTGGAAAACATTAATGCAGACAAGTCGCCAGGGCCTGAAGAGATCTACCTCAGAATGCTGAGGGAGCCAGTTGAGGAATTTCCTGCAGCCATGTATGAAATCGTTACATACACTCTAGTTACAGGAGAGGTCCCAGAGCACTGGAGATCATCCAACATTGTTTTTTTGTTTAAGAAGGACTGCTGGGGATAATCCAGGAGATTACAGGCCAGTGAGCCTTTTGTCGTTGGGAGGGAATTCTTGGATAAAGTTCTTAGGGGTAAGATTTTAGACTTAGGGACTTATGAACAATAAGCAGAGATAATGGGAACTGCAGATGCTGGAGAATCCGAGATAACAAAGTGTGAAGCTGGATGAACACAGCAGGCCAAGCAGCATCTCAGGAGCACAAAAGCTGACGTTTCAGGCCTAGACCCTTCATCAGAAAAGGGGGATGGGGAAAGGGTTCTGGAACAAATAGGGAAAGTGGGGGAGGCGGATCGAAGACGGATAGAGGAGAAGATAGGTGGAGAGGAGACAGACACGTTAAACAGGCGGGGATGGAGCCAGTAGAGGTGAGTGTAGGTGGGGAGGTAGGGAGGGGATAGGTCAGTCTGGGGAGGATGGACAGGTCAAGGGAGCGGGATGAGGTAGTAGGAAGGAAATGGGGGTGTGGATTGAGTTGGAAGGAGGGCATAGGTGAGAGGAAGAACATGCTAGGGAAGAGGGAACGAACTGGGCTGGTTTTGGGATGCAGTGGGGGAAGGGGAGATTTTGAAGCTGGTGCAGTCCACATTGATACCATTGGGCTGCAGGGTTCCCAAGCGGAATATGAGTTGCTGTTCCTGCAACCTACGGGTGGCATCATTGTGGCACTGCAGGAGGCCCATGATGGACATGTCGCCTAAAGAAAGGGAGGGGGAGTGGAAATGGTTCGTGATCGGGAGGTGGAGTTGTTTATTGCAAACCGAGCGGAGGTGTTCTGCAAAGCAGTCCCCAAGCCTCCGCTTGGTTTCCCCAATGTAGAGGAACCACACCAGGTACAATGGATACAGTATACCACATTGGCAGATGTGCAGGTGAACATCTGCTTAATATGGAAAGTCATCTTGGGGCCTGGGATGGGGGTGAGGGAGGAGGTGTGGGGGCAAGTGTAGCATTTCCTGCGGTTGCAGGGGAAGGTGCTGGGTGTGGTGGGGTTGGAGGGCAGTGTGGAGCGCTTTCAATTCCCCTATCCCGGACCCTGATATCACTATGTTCACTGATGGCAGTTCCTGTCTTGACCATACAGGTAATCACCTCTCAAGCTATGCAATACTGGATGACCAGGGCTCTGTCCTGGAATCAGCTTCTTTTGAGACTCCCTTTTCTGCCCAAGAGGCTGAACCTTTTGCCCTGATCCGTGCCTGCGTGCTCGGGATGGGCCTTTGCGTAAACATTTACACCGATTCCCGCTATGCCTTCGGAGTTGTCCATAATTTTGTTCAGGTCTGGAAGAGTAGAGGATTTTCGGTACCCCCATTTCTCATCGCCAGCTCGCTTTGGACCTTTTGACCACGCTCCTGCTCCCTAGACAGGTTTCTGTTGTCAAATACACCGCCCATGCCACTGGCCAATCCCCTGTTGACATTGGTAACCGTGCTGCCGATGAGGCCGCAAAAGATGCCACTCGAGGCCATGTTATGACTGTGTCTAAAATGATGAGCCAGACTCAAAGCTCTGATAAGAGTGGGTTGACCTCTGACAAGCTAATGCCAACCATGTAGTTATCTTACAGGGGGATGCCTCTGAATCTGAGAAGCTGCTGTGGTCTAACGCTGGCCGTTATTGTAATCCTGTTACTGAACTCTGGACCATGCCGGCTGGTCAAATTTGTATGTCTAATGCTCTTGCCTCATGGGTCATTGACTGTTTGCATAATGCTGCTCACTGTGGTGCTCGCTCAGCTTCTGACCTCCTCTTGACCACCATCCTCGCCTCCAGCAGATGGCCCAGAGTGTCAGTGCTCGATGCCTCACCTGCCCAGAACATAACCCAGGCAAGGGTGTGCTTTGCCCAATGGGGCAGATACTCCTTCCTGAAGGGCCCTTTCAGACCCTTCAGCTTAACTTTATTGCGTTGCAAAGATGTCAGCATTATAAGTATGTTCTGGTTATTGTTGATGTTTTTTCTAAATGGGTTGAGGCTTATCCTACTTCTAATGTTACTGCCAAGACAATTGTAAATATTTTGCTCAAAGAAATTATTCCTCGTTTTGGTATTCCCTTTTTACCAGTCTCCTGACAATGGCCCCCACTTTATTGGGGATAAATATCAATGATGAAATATGCTCTCATTTTGGGATCTGCCACCAACTTCATTGTGCTTTTCGCCGTCAGGCTGCAGGACTCGTACAGCATTGTAACCAGACTTTGAAAACTAAACTTGCCAAATAGACTTCTGTGACCAATCTCTCCTGGGTTCGGTTGTTGCCTCTGGTCTTATTCCACCTGCGCTGCACACTCGCAGGCAAAACTCGCTTATCTCCAGCCGAAATCATTTACGGCCGAGGTTTCCGCACGCCCTGGAATGATGCCCCTTCTCCTGTTCATTTCCACCACATGACTGAAGACATGTCCTCCTACATTCTTACTTTGACTAAAATTTTGCGAGGGCTTCACTCCCAGGTCCGTGCTGCTTATGAGAAGCTCCCCTCCCTTGACACTGTTCCGGCTATTGAACCAGGCTCCTTCATTCTCATCAAGAATTGGATGCGCCGCGGCCTCCAACCTCGATGGGAAGGGCCCTTCCAGGTTCTCCTCACCACCCCTCCTGCTGCTAAGGTCGTGGGGTGCTCCGCCTGTGTTCACCTCCATCATTGCAAGGTCGAGCCCCTTCTGAGAGGGGAGATGAATGAGATGGGGACGATGAGGAACTGGGAAAGGAACCGGAATCAGTTGGTAACAAACCAGACTCCTAAGATACAACAAAACTGCATGCTTTGAATAGTAATTCTTCTTTTGTTTTAGACACCCCACTCCTTGCCCCAGGACAACCAGAAGGAATCTCCTGTCTGAAAAGGATTGCAACACAACTCTGATAACTGGAGGAGCTGGATTTGTAGGTCCTCATCTTGCTGAGAAACTCATGATGGATGGTCATTGAGTAACAGTTGTTGGCAACTTTTTCACAGGCCAGAAAAGGCACGTGGAACATTTGATTGGAGTAGATACTCCTGCAAACACCAACAGCTGCTGAAGTCCAGTGGCAGAGCCGCGAGATTTGCCTGGGTGATTGTAACGATGGGCCCCGTGGAAGGATTAAAGACTGATCTTGGACGTTCCATCGTCGTAACCACCTTTACAGCTTTGAGCCTAAAGGACGGTTTGTTTTTTAAGACTCATATCCTTTTCTTTGGAAACGCACTGTGTGCTACCCACTTGCCCTGTCAGTACAGATGTTATTTGTAGCCGCCCCTGGATGGAACCCCTTTGACTTAAATATGACTGACATGACTAACGCCTCATGCGTAGGCCAGGCTGGTGCATACCGACGAAGTATTCAGGGGAGATGTGTGGAGCTGATAAAGTCAAAGTTCCCAGGCTAAAAGAGCAGCTCTAGCAGAATTTACAGTTCCCAGGCTAGAAGCCATTTTGTTGCTAACTTGCACTGAGAAGTTATCTTGTGCCTTTATCCAAGTTTCAGATTCTCAGGTGAACTTCTGGGTCTCCATAAACCTCAGAGGTTGAAGATAACAAGAGGCGTGCACCAACAGGTTTTGCTAACCCTAACACGTTTAATGTCCCAATAGTATTTGCCTTCAGTGTCTTGGTTGGATTATTCATATAATTTGGAGAAGATGCTGGTGAAGCCAGGTGATAAATCTGATCCAGTTCAATACATAATGGTTCTACAACGTCATGACTGATTAATTCAAAGTTTTCATGTCCAATCCAATGTTCCACGTGCCTTTTCTGGCCTGTGAAAAAGTTGTCAACAATTTCTACTTCATGACCATCCATCACGAGTCTATCAGCAAGATGAGAACCTACAAATCTAGCTCCTCCAGTTATCAGAATTCTCTTGTGATCCTTTTCAGACAAGAATTTTACTAGAGGATACTTTTGAGATATGTTTGTTTCTATTTCTTTAATTTTCTCTTTCAGGAATACTAAAGCCTCCTCTATTTTCCTTTTATTTTGCTCTCCTTCTTCTTGTAATGACCTCATGCTGACAAAATTTCCCCAAACAGAGGCCACGTATGCAAGTTACACAAGTGTAATCAAAAGCTTCATCATTCTTCCGTTAAGGTTATTGAAAAGAGGCACCAGGCGCTTCTTTACCATCCTCTGCTTTCCAGGCAGACTGCTGAGTTAAGCATCAGCTCGAAAGAGAAGAACATTGGCTCTTATAGAATTGTCTAGGCTCTCTGAGTAACCATCATCTAATGAAAAGTACAACGGCACCCTTAGCTAAAATTCCTGACAGAAGAATTTGACAGAGAAAGACATTCCTGACTGAAGATCAGGCGAGATGTATCCTGGCTATAATTCTGAGAGATTAAGTTCTAACTTTTAATAATTATTTTAGTTTATGTAAGTGGGACTTGTATTTGTTGGAACCGCATATCATTAGGATCTTACTTTATTCGGGAATAGTTGGTAGTTAGAGGGGAATTGTTTGGTTTGTTAATAGTTCAAGAAATTTGTTCACTGTTAGAGTTAGATAAATAAATTGTTACTTGTGATTATAGAATGAATGTTAGGAGTTTATTTCATTTAACCACTCCCTCATAACAGATTGGGGGATTCATCAGGGATTTGGCCAGGTCAGGTCCACAAAATTTGGACAGATTTGGAAAGGTTGGGTATGTCTTTTGGACAGGTTTAAACAGGCTTGGGGATTAACGTTCTAGGTCTTTAAGTATAACTTAGGTTAGAAGTGGAAAATTGATTTTATTTTGGTTCCTTATTGTAGGTTATATCAAAGTGAGGTAATGGTTCTTTCAGTGACGAAAAGTTTCCTGGGGTTGGAAGAAGTGACTTGGGGAGCTTTACAAAAGGTGCACAAGGAAATTGGCAGAAAAGCCAGAGTTGGATATGCCTTTGTCTGTGAGAAAAGAAGACGTAATTACAGCAAAAGCACAAAATTTAAATTTGCTGGAATGGCCACCAGAATCTTAGGAACAGTTAGAATTCATCTGCATTTTGAAGCAGTGTGAAGAGGAAAGCGATCTGTTTGAATTACAGTTACAAGCAGAGAGAGAAGAATGGGAAAAAAAGAGAGAGTTTGAACTTCTGAAGTTGCAAATTAGGCAGGAAAGTTGACTTAATATGATGGAAATGAAGGTACAAGGTAGGCTTAGTGAGGAGAAGAGTGATGATGAGCAAACACATTGTAGCCAAAGACCTGGTCGGGATATATACAAATATGTCAAAACATTACCTAAATTTGATGAAAAAGATGTAGAAACCTTTTTTATTTCCTCTGAGAAATCTAACTAAAGATACGACGGTACATTTGGCAGAGCTCTTTGAGAGATTACAGAAGGCAAAGCTGGTCAGAAACTTGGCAGAAACAGAATTCACAAAGGTGTAAGTGACGTTCTTGGTGCACAACATGAGACACGAACACACTGAGGAACATGAAGACAAAGACCATCGTGGCATTTCTGTGAACATCCCTGAAGAAGCAAATCCTATGTATTCTGGGGCTGAGCGGAATCTGCAGGGAATTTGTACCAAACATCATTAACACAGTGGCACAGCTGATCAATTTACGAAAGAAAAACGCAAAATGTCAGTGGTCAGAACGCTGCCAGGATGCATTTGACAATTTAAAAGCAGTATTAGCCACTCTATGGCGCCAGTTTCAGCCACGCCACATTGTTTGAAACTCGTTAAAGTTGCCATCGACAAGAGTGATGTGGGGATTGGAGCTGTGTTGTTACAGGGGGATGTAGGGGTTGGACCTGTGTTGTTACAGGGGGGTGTAGGTGTTCGAGCTGTGTTGTTACAGGGGGGTGTAGGGGTTGGAGCTGCGTTGTTACAGGGGGATGTAGGGGTTGGAGCTGTGTTGTTACAGGGGGGTGTAGGTGTTGGAGCTGTGTTGTTACAGGGGGATGTAGGGGTTTGAGCTGTGTTGTTACAGGGGGATGTAGGGGATGGAGCTGTGTTGTTACAGGGGGATGTAGGTGTTGGAGCTGTGTTGTTACAGGGGGATGTAGGGGTTGGAGCTGTGTTGTTACAGGGGGATGTAGGGGTTTGAGCTGTGTTGTTACAGGGGGATGTAGGGGTTGGAGCTGTGTTGTTACAGGGGGATGTAGGGGTTTGAGCTGTGTTGTTACAGCGGGATGTAGGGGTTGGAGCTGTGTTGTTACAGGGGGATGTAGGGGTTTGAGCTGTGTTGTTACAGGGGGATGTAGGGGATGGAGCTGTGTTGTTACAGGGGGATATAGGTGTTGGAGCTGTGTTGTTACAGGGGGATGTAGGTGTTGGAGCTGTGTTGTTACAGGGGGATGTAGGGGTTGGTGCTGTGTTGTTACAGGGGGATGTAGGTGTTGGAGCTGTGTTGTTACAGGGGGATGTACGGGTTGGAGCTGTGTTGTTACAGGGGGATGTAGGGGTTTGAGCTGTGTTGTTACAGGGGGATGTCGGGGTTGGAGCTGTGTTGTTACAGGGGGATGTAGGGGTTGGAGCTGTGTTGTTACAGGGGGATGTAGGGGTTGGAGCTGTGTTGTTACAGGGGGATGTAGGTGTTGGAGCTGTGTTGTTACAGGGGGATGTAGGTGTTGGAGTTGTGTTGTTACAGGGGGGTGTAGGGGTTGGAGCTGTGTTGTTACAGGGGGATGTAGGTGTTGGAGCTGTGTTGTTACAGGGGGATGTAGGGGTTGGAGCTGTGTTGTTACAGGGGGATGTAGGTGTTGGAGCTGTGTTGTTACAGGGGGATGTAGGTGTTGGAGCTGTGTTGTTACAGGGGGATGTAGGGGTTGGTGCTGTGTTGTTACAGGGAGATGTAGGTGTTGGAGCTGTGTTGTTACAGGGGGAAGTAGGGGTTGGTGCTGTGTTGTTACAGGGGCATGTAGGGGTTTGAGCAGTGTTGTTACAGGGGGGTGTAGGTGTTGGAGCTGTGTTGTTACAGGGGGATGTAGGGGTTGGACCTGTGTTGTTACAGGGGGGTGTAGGTGTTCGAGCTGTGTTGTTACAGGGGGGTGTAGGGGTTGGAGCTGCGTTGTTACAGGGGGATGTAGGGGTTGGAGCTGTGTTGTTACAGGGGGGTGTAGGTGTTGGAGCTGTGTTGTTACAGGGGGATGTAGGGGTTTGAGCAGTGTTGTTACAGGGGGGTGTAGGTGTTGGAGCTGTGTTGTTACAGGGGGATGTAGGGGTTGGACCTGTGTTGTTACAGGGGGGTGTAGGTGTTCGAGCTGTGTTGTTACAGGGGGGTGTAGGGGTTGGAGCTGCGTTGTTACAGGGGGATGTAGGGGTTGGAGCTGTGTTGTTACAGGGGGGTGTAGGCGTTGGAGCTGTGTTGTTACAGGGGGATGTAGGGGTTGGAGCTGTGTTGTTACAGGGGGATGTAGGGGTTTGAGCTGTGTTGTTACAGGGGGATGTAGGGGATGGAGCTGTGTTGTTACAGGGGGATGTAGGGGTTGGAGCTGTGTTGTTACAGGGGGATGTAGGGGTTTGAGCTGTGTTGTTACAGGGGGATGTAGGGGTTGGAGCTGTGTTGTTACAGGGGGATGTAGGGGTTGGAGCTGTGTTGTTACAGGGGGATGTAGGTGTTGGAGCTGTGTTGTTACAGGGGGATGTAGGTGTTGGAGGTGTGTTGTTACAGGGGGGTGTAGGGGTTGGAGCTGTGTTGTTACAGGGGGATGTAGGTGTTGGAGCTGTGTTGTTACAGGGGGATGTAGGGGTTGGAGCTGTGTTGTTACAGGGGGATGTAGGTGTTGGAGCTGTGTTGTTACAGGGGGATGTAGGTGTTGGAGCTGTGTTGTTACAGGGGGATGTAGGGGTTGGTGCTGTGTTGTTACAGGGGGATGTAGGTGTTGGAGCTGTGTTGTTACAGGGGGAAGTAGGGGTTGGTGCTGTGTTGTTACAGGGGGATGTAGGGGTTTGAGCAGTGTTGTTACAGGGGGGTGTAGGTGTTGGAGCTGTGTTGTTACAGGGGGATGTACGGGTTGGAGCTGTGTTGTTACAGGGGGATGTACGGGTTGGAGCTGTGTTGTTACAGGGGGATGTACGGGTTGGAGCTGTGTTGTTACAGGGGGCTGTAGGTGTTGGAGCTGTGTTGTTACAGGGGGATGTAGGGGTTGGAGCTGTGTTGTTACAGGGGGATGTAGAGGTTGGAGCTGTGTTGTTACAGGGGGGTGTAGGGGTTGGAGCTGTGTTGTTACAGGGGGATGTAGGTGTTGGAGCTGTGTTGTTACAGGGGGGTGTAGGGGTTGGAGCTGTGTTGTTACAGGGGGATGTAGGGGTTGGAGCTGTGTTGTTACAGGGGGATGTAGGGGTTGGAGCTGTGTTGTTACAGGGGGCTGTAGGGGTTGGAGCTGTGTTGTTACAGGGGGATGTAGGTGTTGGAGCTGTGCTGTTACAGGGGGATGTAGGGGTTGGTGCTGTGTTGTTGCAGGGGGATGTAGGGGTTGGAGCTGTGTTGTTACAGGGGGATGTAGGGGTTGGAGCTGTGTTGTTACAGGGGGATGTAGGGGTTGGAGCTGTGTTGTTACAGCAGGGTGTAGGGGTTGGAGCTGTGTTGTTACAGGGGGATGTAGGGGTTTGAGCTGTGTTGTTACAGGGGGATGTAGGTGTTGGACCTGTGTTGTTACAGGGGGATGTAGGGGTTGGAGCTGTGTTGTTACAGGGGGGTGTAGGGGTTGGAGGTGTGTTGTTTCAGGGGGATGTAGGTGTTGGAGCTGTGTTGTTACAGGGGCATGTAGGTGTTGGAGCTGTGTTGTTTCAGGGGGATGTAGGTGTTGGAGCTGTGTTGTTACAGGGGGATGTCGGGGTTGGAGCTGTGTTGTTACAGGGGGATGTAGGGTTTGGAGCTGTGTTGTTACAGGGGGATGTAGGGGTTGGAGCTGTGTTGTTACAGGGGGATAT